>NW_017732741.1:232125-233561 GCF_001890085.2 Hipposideros armiger
GCTAATTTAATTCTAGTAGTCTTTTTCTAGATCCTTTGGATTTTTCACATGGATGATGCTGTTATTATCAAATAAAGGTTTACTTTTTTGTCTCACTACCTTTTCTTGCCCACTGAACTGGCTAGAATATCATGTGTCTTGTTGAATAGAAGTGATGAGAGGGCTTCTTAATCTGCTTCTGGTATTAGGGGGAAACATTTAGTCTTTTATCATTGACTATGATGCTAATTATAGGGTTCCTTTTCTGCAAGAATGATAATGGTCTATTTATTCTCATCTAAGTATTCTGTGCCAGCTGAATTGATTTAGAAAACTGGCAAGAAAAACAAGAAATAAAAAGTTACCTTTTGCAACGGGCTGGCATTAGGATTTCCTTACCGCACGGATGCCTGGATTCTTCCTCCATCTTGGTGAAGCACATTCTTCTGTAGATATGAAAGGAGAGAAGGAGAAACCTAACCACATACAGGAAGAAAATGCAATCCCTGTCCCGGGTAGATGAACTTGGACTCAGACAAGGGGCACTAAGTCTGCTCAGAAAAAAAGAAGACTTTCATTATTGTATAGGACTGCTGAGGACGTGTGCTCTGGAGGGGACTTCCACCCACACCCACATCACAGAACTGTGAAGAGCCAGGTAGTAAATACTGTAATATGAAGCTTTGCAGGCTAAGAGGCAAAATAGACGATATTGTGTAGGTACTTAGGTAACAAGAGAGAGAAGTCCTTCCCCCGCCCCTTCCCCCATTTGCCTGGGAGGATGCACAGGGATGGTGCCACCTGCTGAAGCCGTTTTCTGTAGAAGAGTGACAGGGCAATGAAAAGGGGACTTACAGGCTGGGTTAATGTCTGCCCCAGTGATTCCCAGATCCTGGCAGTCTGTCCTTCTGTCCTCCCAGAGAGCCTGACTTTCTCAGTTTGGGCAACATAGCTGGGCATGAGGCATCTCCCTTAGACGTGGGGTTCAGGACCTCGTCTCCTGAGCAGAGTAGCCAGCGTATACATGGCAGCTCCCGCAGGCTCTTGGATGCAGTAGGACATTACTGCTGGGGAAGTAGGGGCGCAGAGGGGAGGGATGGGCCAGGTAACTCCCTTGAGTAGTGCTCAGGGGCCATACAGAAATGAGTAGCAGATTGCATTTGGCGTGGTCTTTAGTTTACAGACCTCTGATTTGTTTCATTCCTCTGATTTTACATGTGAGGAAATGGAGACATGGATGTAAAGCTCCTGCAGTATCAAACAAGTGATTTGACAGGACACATTCACTCATTCAACGTACATACCATTCATGAATTTGATTCAATTACCATTATCCGTCTCTATATGACAAATGCTTTGATCATTCTGATGGAAGTTTCAGATTGCTAAACTAACACAGTGAATCAGGAAAGAGAGACATGACATTTCTTTTCTCTCTGGAAGACTGATTATTTCCA
>NW_017732741.1:239141-248534 GCF_001890085.2 Hipposideros armiger
TTTTAAAATCTCTACCATTACAAAGAAAAAAAAAGTTTTAAAAATATCTGCTAGGGACTAAAATCTATAAAAATATCTAACATGTTTGAGGAAAATAAGTAAACCTTCTAGAAAAATATCTCTGTTCTCTCTTTTCCATCTACCTATCATCTATCTATCATCTATCTCTAAGTAAAAATCTCCATGAACACATTTAACATTAAATTAGACAGAAACACATGAAGAAGGAATTGGCAAACTGGAAGACTGGTCAAAATTTTTTTTACAGAATACAACAAACACATAAAAATGAAAAAATGAAAAGTAAAAAGGAGAGTTAAGAAGGACCAGTGATGAGGTAAATGTCTAACATATGAAGTCTGACAATTAAGTTCATAAACTTGTTGCAACAGTGTTGCTAACCTTTTTATGATATCAGAGGAATTATTCATTATGAATTTGTACCAACTGGACAAATAGTTAACCAAGTTTACTATTTGGAAGTGCTGAAAAGGCTGCGTGAAAAAGTTAGATGACCTGAACTTTTTGTCAACAAGTCATGGCTCTTGCATCATGACAATGAACCAGTTCACACTGCACTGTCTATGAGGGAGTTTTTAGCCAGTAAACAAATAACTGTATTGGAACACCCTCCATACTCACCTGATCAGGCCCCCAATGACTTATTTCTTTATCTGAAGATAAAGGAAATATTGAAAGGAAGACATTTTGATGACATTCAGGACATCAAGGGTAATGCAATGACAGCTCTGATGGCCATTCCAGAAAGAGTTCCAAAATTGCTTTGAAGGGTGGCCAAGGTGCTGGCATCGGTGCATAGCCTCCCAAGGGGAGTCCTTCGAAGGTTATTGTAGTGATGTTCAGCAATGAAGTATGTAGCACTTTTTTCTAGGATGAGTTCATGAACATAATTGTCAGACTTCATATATCTAATTGGGTTTGCAAAAAGAAAGGAAAGCATAGGTAGAGGCAATATTCAGAGGGAATGAATATCTGAAAGTTTTCTTGAGTTGATAAAATTAATCAATCCACACATTCAANGTGTTGAAGGTGCTTCTGCTTTCTTCTTGCTGCTTGTGGTAAAATATAAGTGGAGGGAGATAAGCTGAGGAGACTATTTTTAAACAAAGAAGAATCAGAACTTGATGGCTTAAAAATTCTCCATACAGGGAAACATGCTAAAATTAAGAAGCATCATCTGAGCCTTCCATAAAGATGTGGTCTAGAAATAATCCAAGGGTGTGAGTATACAACATTTTATCAAGACCTCAGAATGATAAAAAGATCTCAGTATTATTCAGCCATACAAATGGCTCTTTAAAAATTAAGGGTTGCCTTACAAACACTTTCAGTCAAACAATAGGCCTACTAAGAAGCTTACAAGCATTGTTCCTCAGCCATCTCAGCAGGATCACAAGAGAAGAAATTAACTGGAAGAGATTTCTGGGTGTGGATATTATCTAATGGAATAAACCCTAATGATATTCACAGAAGTGCATACAAGTTTTGAGAAAACTGTATTTGCAGAAATGCAACCAACTTGGACTGAAAGAGATGAAGAGAGTACAAAATAAAGGAAGTTGTAGGACCCCCAAAAGAGGGAGCTGACTGAGCTGCAAACTTGTGCATGGAAAACAAAGGATAATTCAGAGGGCAATTAGAAATGCCCAGAGGATGAAGCCAGGAGCCATGGAGAATTACTCATAGGCCTTGAAACCTAATCAGATTTTCTACATTTGTCCAGATGAATATCAGAATTGCTATGGACAAGTGGGTTCTTTGCATCTCCTCTTTCCTCCCTTTTTTGAACAGAAGCATCTAGAGCAGTTATCTTATTCCTGTTTCACAATTGTCTGTTAAGTGTGTGTGTGTGTGTGTGTGTGTGTGTGTGTGTGTGTGTGTGTGTGTGTGTGTTGGGGTGGTAACTTGTGTTTTAATTTATTTACACAGATTTACAAATCTACAGGAATTCTGTTCTAGTAAGCTTTATCCACACCTGTGGATGTGGTTTAGATAATGAGATTGTGGGCTTCGACATGACATAATGGGACAAAAGTTTTGTGGAATTTGAGAAGAAGGGACATGAAGTACTGGAGATCAGGATGTAAACTGTGCTAGGCAGTTTCGGAAATGCCTCCCAACAAAATCCTTTCTCCTGGTAATCATGCTGTAATACGGTAAAAGTGATGAGATGTCACTTCCATGATTCAGATACAAGAGATTGTGTTTTCTTTCTTGCTACAACTCACTCTAAGGTGCTGCTTCTCTCNCCTGAAGTTCTAGCATCAAATAGAAATTAAGAGTAGCTTAAAAGTTTACAAATCTATCGAAAGTCCTATGTTCAGAATCAAGTATATATATATATATTTTTTTTTCATTAATTAGAGAAACTTGGAAATTGCTATCAATGCTCTTTTGTATGAAAGGCAATTGTGGCGTAAGTAATGTTGATGTTAGCACCTTTTAAAGATATTTCAAAGAATGATATTACCCAGCAGGCCAGCAAAGTATCATTGGAATGGGTGTATTTATGTAGAAAATAAGCTATATTTCTTTCTAAAATTGACCATATTGTGAATATGTGAATCTCATATCGTATTTTAGGTAGAGAATTATATAAGTACAGATATATCTTGTTAAGAATTCAGTTAAGGGCCGGCCGAGTGACTCAGTTGGTTAAGAGCTTGCTCAAGAGTGTGAGCTCTGAGCAACAGCGGTTCGATTCCTGGCCCGAGCTGAGCAGCCACTGAGCTGCCAACAGGTGGCAGGATGGCTCAACTTAAAAAAAAAAAGAAAAGAATTCAATTAACCACTACTAAAATAGAAAATACTTCTAAAGATGAGGGTAAAAGGGAACAAATATATGGTGATGGAAGAACTGACTCTGGGTGGTGAACACACAAGGTGATATATAGATGATGTATTACAGAATTGTACACTTAAAACCTATGTAATTTTACTAACAATTGTCATCCCAATAAACTTTAACTAAAACAAACAGAAGATTAAAAAATGAACAACTAAGATATAATTAATTTTATAAAAATTTGAAATGAGAGGGGATACATGCTAAATATAAAATAATATGGTGGAGTTAATACCAAATTGAAACTAAATGTATCAGTGAATTGAATGGTTAACAAATCTCAGTTTGGACAAAAAAAGCAAAAACTTAGTTTATGTTTTTGGAAGGGTTAATTTAAACAAAAGCACTAAAGATTGAAAGTAAATGAATGAACAAAGATATATTCTGATGTGTGTGTGTATACATGTACACATTTACATATTTATATACATGCATAAATAATTCATAAAATTAACTTTCTTTATAAACTATATTATGTTGAGTGATCAAATAAAGCACATCACATGGATAAGTAAAGAAAAATTAAAACTGACTATCTTTCATTATTCTAACAATCTGAGAAAACTTTTTAAATTAAGTAGCATACCTCTAATGAATGTTGTTATCAAGAAGTGAAAATAACAGGTACTAAAAGATTTTTGCNCCCTTTGTGCTTCCAAAATAAATAGTTCTTGAAAAATGTTTCCATGTACTAGCAAAACTACAAGTATAAAGTGAAAATATTATACAAAATGTATAATAGCAACAAAATATGAGAAGGAATATGTTACCAAAGTCGTGCAGGGCTTCTATGGAGATAGAATAAAATATTAAGTATAGACCTGAAAGAAGAACTAAACAAATGGAGGGATAAATCATTTTCATTGATGAGATGATTAAAAATGATGAAGATTTCTATGATCCTAAAACTGATTATCCCATGTAATCCTCCTAAAAATAGAAGATTTCCCTGTGCTAGGTTTAGGAAAACATTTCTGAAAACACAAAATTGACTAGCATAAATGTAAAGATTGATTAATTCAACCTCATTAAGATTTGGTAATCATCCACTATTAGTAATAATACAGATGATAATACAAGTAAGCAAAATATATTATAAAGTTTGTAATAAAAAGATCCAACATCTAGCATATGTAAAAATTTCTACCAATAAATAGAAAAAGATAACACAATAGATAATTGGACAAAATACTTGAACTGGAATGTCACAAAAGAGAAATTCTAGATGAAATGCTACTCAACAGTACTGGTAATCAGAAAAGTGTAATTAGGCATTCTTAAAATCCCCAAAGAAAGACAAAAATGTTAAATTTAGTTAATTGCCAAGTGTTTAAGAGACAATGGTAGGAGTTACGATTTTCTGGAGATAGATTTGGAGACAGTTTAATGTTCAGGGTGCTTTAAATAAAAGAAGGAAAAGAAGCAAGACTGGGAAATTGAAAAAGTCAAGCTGTGAAGCATCTCGAGAAGCATACTCTGCAGTTAAAATTTCCCATCAAAGTTGGACAGAAATAGCCAGGCTTTTACACCTGTACCTGAGTAAGTCACTGGATGTGGGCCATCCCATGGAATCATGTGACCATGGTGAGAAATCTGTGCAGCTGAGCCAATCCCTGAACGCATCATAGCCCAGGGTTATTATTATACACCATCGGCCCTGCCAGCAGCTGGGCCCAGGAGTTTTTCTTTGAAGGAGTATCTGGGAGGGCATCTCTGTGTTCATAACAAATGTGAACTCTCATGCACCACTGGGCTTTTGTCAGTTGGTACAACTACTGTGAAGCACAATTTGGAATTATCTCATAAAGTTTTGGTTGTGCAGCAATTCCCCTTTCAAGTATACTTGGTTGTCAAACTTTAGAGTGTGTTAGAATCAACTAGAAACTCTGTTAAAACAGATTGCTGAGCACCAAATTCAGAATTACTGATGAATTACATCTGAGGTAAAACTCAGGTATGTATTTCTAGCAAGTCCCTGGTAATGCTAGTCCAGGAATTACACTTTGAAGACTGCTTACTGCTCTGTAGAAAATTTGTACCGGTTCTGCGTGGCCTCCCTCCAGCCCCTGGCAAAAACCACACACATACATCTGTATACCTTAGTATTGTTTATAAAAGCTGGTGATGATACAGAATGAATTTATAAATGCTGGTGTAATCATACAATGAATGGAATTCTATACAGTAATAAAAATGAAACAAATACAGCTACATATAACAAAGATAAATATTAATATGTTGAAAAACACCCTAAATTATATTAGTAAGGGCTGCATATTGGGTAAATGATCTTTTTTTTTTTTTTTTAAAGATTTTACTGGGGAATTAGGGGGAGGGGAACAGCATTGGGGAATTGGGGAAAGGGAACAGACAGGTAGACAAATTGCTGTTTTGTTCTTCAGTCTAGTTGTGGAAGACGTCGGTCGCATCACTGGCCCATGTTGGTATGATCATTGCGCTCTTCCCGGGTTAGGCAATCGGTCACCGGTGGTTGGTCGGCCGCTCACAGAGGCTCCCGGTAGCTCACATTGGTTACCAGCAGCTCACGCTGGCTGCCAGCCACTCACGTAGCTCACAGCAGCCCACTCCATCGCCTGAGCTCTTAATCAACTGAGCCACTCGGCCGGCCCGAGGAAATGATTCTTAAGAAGCAAAGATAGTTATCACAGATCTCACAGTGTTGGCTAATTCTGGAGGGAGGAAAGGATTTGTGTTGAACAATGTGCTCACAGGAGGCAAGTGAGATGCTAACTAGATTCTTTTTCTTGCCTGTGTGGTAGTACATAGATGTTCACATTATAATTATTCTTTAAATTACGTATATCTATTTTATATGCTTTTCTATATGGATTATATATCTCATAATGAACTAGAAATAAAATAAATGAACAGCATAACACATTTCTATGACACTTCTATTAATCTTCTATGAAGATTAACTCCGATATAAAAGCACAGTTACCTCCCATGGCAACTATTTGGAATCTCATTAAGTTTACAATGGTTACTTCTCATGGAAATTGTTTCTCTCCCCTGAAGAGAATGTTAACTCCAGTCAGGTATTTCATGAATCCATGAGAACTTGTCCTGCTTTCAAAAGTGCTTTGGAAGCAGATAAAACTTTTATAGGGCTGTGTAAATTTTCACAGAACACCATGCCCTTAAGAATTCAGCATGAGATTAAGTAGACTGGTATATTTGTTGGTTGTTTCAAAATAATTTCAAGTAATTGTCTTAAAATCACTACAACAAGCTACCCATTTTAATTTAATAAGGTTAAAAGGTGCTTAATTTTAAAGAATTCCCTATGAAGGGGCTACTTGTCATTGTTACCCATGAGTTTTGAGAGTGAATGTGTTTTCACCATTTTTCTCCTTCTTCTCCTTCTCCATCTCTTTTCTCCTCTTCCTCTTCTTCTTCCTCTTCACCTCCTTCTTTTTAAATTTCATAGTTGAATTGATTCATTCAGAGCCGTGAATGTTACTGTTATAATGTATGATCAAATGTAGAGGAAACTATATGTAAAAAAGATACAGTGCTTTAGCTCAACAAATTAACGTAACCCATGACAACGAAAGGGAATCATTTATCTAAAGTAAATGAATGTATATTCACTTATGAGCATTTTGCTGCTTTGTAGGAGCTAATATTTTCTCCAGCATATCATGAATAAATACCTGTCAGATCTCTTACAATAAGTGCAAACAAGCCCTAGCATGTGGACTCGTTCTTTAAAAAGATTTTCAACAACATGTAAATCATGTTCTACATTTCTTTAATGGGATAAAATTGGTGTAATGGGAAAGCTAGAGGTATTTATTTACTTACTTCTGACAAGACCACATGCTTCATGGTGAACTGCTTCCCATAGGAATTGCTGCTGGCTGCCACATTCATTTGGATCTCTTTGCATGACAAAAAAGTTAGGCTCCATTAAAGTATCATTCGCAGTAATTTTACATCCTTCCTCAGGGATAAATCTAACCATTAGACATTATGCAGGAAGACTGATTTTTATAAAAGACTACTGTTCTTCCAGTTCCAAGCTGCATTCAAAAATAGCCAAGGATAAAATAGAAATATTTGACAGAGAATGTGAGGTAAATTAACTTTCACATGATCTTGAAAAGCCAACTCCAAATTCCAGTTAAAGTACTAGAGAATGTCTATGAAATGTAGAAGATAATCTAAAGGCTATCATCTTATGTTTGTAGTCTTCAAACAAGAAACCTGAAGTTCTAGCATCAAATAGAAATTAAGAGTAGCTTAAAAGTTTACAAATCTATCGAAAGTCCTATGTTCAGAATCAAGTATATATATATATNCAAAATAAAAGTGAATAATTAAATTTTGTATATTTGTTCAATGGAATAATATAGAGAAATGGAAAGTTAATGAACCACTGCTATAAGCAAAATATAGATGAATGTTGAAAATGAAATGTTGAGTGAAAAAAAGGCAGATACAAACAAATACATAGTATATGATTCCAGTTTATAAAGTTCAAAATTACTCAAAATTAATTCATAGTCTTTGAAATTAGGTTAGTGTTTATTTTTGGAGAGGATAGAGGGATAGTAACTAGAAAGAGACATAAATAGGTTTTTCCACTGCTGTTAATTGTGTGATAATTTACTGAGCTGTATACTGATGATTTGTACTCTTTTCTATATATGCATTTTACTTTAATTTTATAAAAAGTTTCAAAATAAATAATGAAACTTAGAAATAGTGTGAAGAAATGGATAAATTGGAGCCAAAGAAGGTCATAGTGTTCTAGAACTATAGATATTTGTGGCATTCACTTAGAGAATATTAAAGGAAAGATTGGTTCAAGCACAATAGAAGGGATTACTTATGGTTTGGGGTACTTGGAGTTTAAGGTGCCTTTTAGCATCTAAGGGGACATGTAAAAGAGGCAATGGGGTATAGGTTTCACAACTCATAAAGGAGTTCTGGGCTGAAGAAATAAATTTATAAGCTCACATGCACATAGATGTAAACATAAAACCACGTGAATGGCTAGAATTGGCAAGTAAGCAAATTTAGAGTAACAAAGAAAATAGGTATGGAGTTAGTGAGAGGTGTGGACATATAAGTAATTTTTTGCAGTACAGTTGGTCTTGATGGGGAGGAGAAAGCTAAAAGAGGAGACTGCTGTGATTGAGTAGTGGAGAAATGAGGCGAGTGGTAAGAAATGTGATCAGGTTTGTCATTGCAGAAGAGGTTTGGTATTGCAGAAGAAGAATCAAAAATAGAAAGGAAAAAAAAAAGAAAGGTGATATGTTCTGGGATGATCCACCATTTAGAAGTCTGCACTGGAAGGATCTCAGGTAGGACAAAAACCAATTAGTTTTGATATATAGAAGAAGGCAAAAAAAAAAAAACCCAAAACAACCTATGTTCCTATCCTTCAGAGACTGAATATATTAGGAGAAAAGGGTT
This sequence comes from Hipposideros armiger, assembly GCF_001890085.2. Classification (NCBI taxonomy): domain Eukaryota; kingdom Metazoa; phylum Chordata; class Mammalia; order Chiroptera; family Hipposideridae; genus Hipposideros; species Hipposideros armiger. The sequence continues at coordinate 247,453 of NW_017732741.1, forward strand.
TTAAAAGAAGGAAAAACTAATAATGGACAATTTTTTTTAAATGCTTGACATAGATTATCTCCAAAGTATAGAAGATAGAGGCTTTCCCTGAAAACTGGATTTTCCGGTTCCTCTCTTGCGAATAGAAGAAAATAGTAAAAGATGCACGAATGTAGGTAGATCTGTAGTTCTACTAGAAGGAAATGTGGAACTTCACATTTAATTTCTCCGCTTGTTTGGGAATATGGTGTGGAAGACAAGCTTAGAAGTCTCAGGAGCTTGAGACTAAAATAAGTCAACAGAGCTGAAGCATAAATTTTAGATGATAAGCAGAAAGGACAAGGGCAAGAGGCAACGCTTTCTTATTGGAATGAAGAGCAAACAAGACCTGGAGGAGTAAATAATTTGAATAGCATGTGGAAAAGACTGCTTATTTAATAAGCACATTGCCTTACTAAAGCAATGGGAAAAAGTAAAAATGTTTAAGAAGGGAATGGACATATTGAAAGATTTTACTTATTCCCACATCAGCTCTATATGTTTACTGTAGAAATTCATATGGCTTATAAAACTAATCCCCACATGTTTTGAATACATTCTTCTCTACCCCATTTCAGTTTTTAGAACAATATAATGAGTGTAAACTGCTAATTAAAAGTTTGGAGACATTTCCATCTATCACTGGTGAATGTTGATAGAGGAAAAGGTAAGCCTAATACACTCAAGTTTTACATGAGAGAGCTAAAAGTTAATATAATCCATAAGTTAATAAAAATGTAGATGGAGAATGAAAATACATACCCCAGTATCCTACAGAGCATTGATGAAAATAATTTTCAGAAATGATTCTGATAAAAAATGGAACATCCTATAGAAATTGAAGAATTATTTATTGTGCCAGCTACATATTGTACAGAATTCTGGAGTCAAGATAAAAGTAGATATGTTGATTCTCATCATATCAATTTCACTCTCTCTTTCTCAATCAATTTTATGAGGAAAATGATAAACACATATAAAAAATATTCAAGTATATAAGAGCCATGACTGAAAAGTATTAGAAATAATAAAGAACTATAACAAACCAAAATATACTTCAATAT
>NW_017732741.1:249474-259575 GCF_001890085.2 Hipposideros armiger
AAAGAAAGGAAAGCATAGGTAGAGGCAATATTCAGAGGGAATGAATATCTGAAAGTTTTCTTGAGTTGATAAAATTAATCAATCCACACATTCAAGACAACTAACAAATCACAAATATGATGCACACAAAAGACCGATTTCTAGTTTCTGGTTCGGCATATAAAGAGCTAGGAAGTCATCACTCTATCGTAACAAATAAAATCTGAACAAACTTGGAAATCAACATTTTTTTCTTAGATCCAACAGAGAAGTAAGGCCACAAAGCATACCACCACCTCTAAAATTGAAGAGACAGGCAGACACAGAGAATCACAATTTACCTGAGCAGAAACAAGTTGAAATCTCCCTTGGAACCAATATCTGGGTAAAAAAATCTGAACTGTAATTGATGAATTGCTAGAGGCTTAGAGTGATAAGTCTGAGAGTTAAAAACTTGGGGTAGGGGGCTAGTGGGCCATAATTTTGTGAGTTTTATCTGTTAGAATTCTACCAGGTTCTTACAGTGACTATCAGAGAAATATACATCATGGCTTTTATCAGGGGGAGAGAAAAATAACTAGAATAACTAGCCAGAGCATTCTGTTCTTATATACTAGAGATAAAAACCACTATAACAGAAATGAAGAAGGCCTTTAATGGGCTCATTAGAAGACTGGACATGGCTGAGGGGAAAATCTCTGAGCATGAGACTATATCAATAGAAACATTCAAAACTGAATGCAAATAGAAAAAAAAGATGTGGAAAAAGGAATAAGATATCCAAGAACTCTAGAACAACTATAAAAGGTGTATCATATGTTTAATGGGAATATGAGAAGAAGAAGAGAGAAAGTAACAGAAGAAATATTTGAAGAAATAGTGACTCCAGAATTCTGTACAATATGTATCTAATATTATGTATGAGCAAAATGAATGCCAGCAATGATACGATGGATGGGAGGGAAGAATTAGGAATATCTTGTTATTATAACATACTTGAACTATCAGTGAAATGTGTAGTGTTATTTGAAAGGTATCTGATAAAAGATTGTTATTTAAAATATACAAAGGACTCTTAAATCTGAACAACTCGATTAAAATGATCAAAAGATCTGAACAGACACTTCATCAAAGAAGATATACAGATGGCAAAAAAGGAATCTCCATCTTGTATGTCATTAGGGAAATGCAAATCAAAACAATGGAATACCACTACACATCTATTGTAATGGCCATAATCCACACCACTGAAAACAACAAATGCTGGTGAGAATGTGGAGCTACAGAAATTCTCATACTCTGCTGGCGGGAATGCCACTTTGAAAGACTTTTGGTTTTTTACAAAACTAAACATACTCTTGCCATATGATCTGGCAATCCTTGGTATGTACTCAAAGGAGTTGAGAACTTAAGTCCATGCAAAAACCTGAACATGGATATTTAGAGCGGATTTATTCATAATTACCAAAATTTGGAAACAACCAAGATGTCCTTTCAGTAGATGAATGAAAAAATATACTATGGTACATTCATGCAGTAGAATATTATTCACTGAGGTTAAGTGAGGTTAAGTGACCCGTGTGAGATCAGTCATCTCACTAATAATAAAGGTAGGACTAGAATTCTGGCCTTCTGATGCCAACCGTTTGTCACTGTACCACTCTGTGGTGACTGCCTTTCTGAGGATAATTTAGTGGGCTGTGGATAGATTCCTTCTGGATTAAAATATCCCTTATTAAAGCAATGTTTTCTGTAAGCATATTTCAGTTTGTTGATTCCAAGGAACTTTGATCATTCCTCTGCTCATGTTCTTATTTCTACAATAGATTGTCCTTGTCTACGCAAAGTATTACCAAGTCTACGCTGGAATCAAATGAACTTAGCAGGCGCTCCCTTGAAAGGGCTGTGAAATGTTCTATTTTAAGGAACAGTGAAGATTCCAAAATCAAGATTCAGTTCACATTTGATATTAATTTCTCACAACTGAAATTATCTTTTGTCATTTAGAAGATTTTAATTTGCATGTGAGATGAAAAACACAATGAAGGAACAATAGAGAATGAATAGGGATGAAATCTTATATGCATCTTTTGTTCTTTTTTCTGCCCACAGGAATAAATACACACACACACACACACACACACACACACACACAGTGTACACACATAAATGGATGATGGTTAGTTTTACTTTAATTGATGGAAATGCCATGTGAAATATTTAAAGTGTTCATAATAAGGGGAAGAGCAAATGTTAAAGAAATAAAGGAAAGATCTCCTAATAAACTCGCATTAATTATGAAAAAAAGAAAGGAATGAGCTATCAAACCATGAAAATACATGGAGAGATCCTTAAACTTAGTGAAGAAGCCAATCTGAAAAGGCTACATACAGCCTGATTCCAACATTATCACAGTCTGGAAAAGGCAAAACTCTAGACAGGAAAAAGAGCAGTGGTTGCCAGGGTTTGGGAGGAGGGAGGGATGAATCGGCAGAGCACAGGACATTTTCAGGGCAGTGAAAGTATTGTCTGATACTATACTGGTGGACACATGTCATTAATTATTTATCAAAACCCATAGAATGTACAACACCAAGAGCAAACCCCAATGTAAACTATGGACTTTGTGTGATGTGTTCATGTAGGTTCATCAGTTTAACAAATACATTATACTACTCTGGTGTAGACAGTTGATAGTGAAAGAGGTGGTGCATGTGTGTGGGAGGCAGAGGGCATAGGGAAACTGTTCTTTCTGATCAAATTTGCTTTGAACCTAAAACTGCTCTAAAAAATAATCTACATAAAAAATAGCGTATATCTATGTACACTGCCACAAGTTTTTCCTTATGTTTAGCTGAGTACAGCAGTTACTGTTTGTTTGTTTGTTTATCTATCTATCATCTATCTATCTATCTATCTTATTAAGCTGCCCCTTTCCTGGTTCTTTGGCTAAAGAGAGCATGCTGGTTTTGAAGCTTGTTTTATCTGCCCAGATGGCATTTCTGGGTTGTTGTTTACTGGGGTGACAATTGTTAGTAAAGTTCCATAGGTTTCAGGTGTACTGTTGTGTAATACATCATCTATATATCACATTTTGTGTTCACCACCAAGAGTCAGTTCTTCCATTACCATATATTTGATCCCTTTTACCCTCATCTAAAAATGTGGAATGCTTCACGAATTTGCATGTCATCCTTGGGCAGAGGCCATTCTAATCTTCTCTGTATCATTCCAGTTTTAGTATATGTGCTACTGAAGTGAGCACTAGGTGGCTGACTTCTTTAATTCCATGTCTGGGGTACATGAAGCAAAAAGAACACCCAGAGAACTCACCATTATATTTTTCCTTGGATCCCAAGCCCTCTAGTGTGTCTGCCTTTTTTTCTCCATCTTTAAGAGTCTTCTCACATTTGTATGTGTGCATGAGTTCCCCTTTGTGCTTCCAAAATAAATAGTTCTTGAAAAATGTTTCCATGTACTAGCAAAACTACAAGTATAAAGTGAAAATATTATACAAAATGTATANATTTTTTGTTTCCTCTAATACATATTTTAAGATTAAAAATTTAATAACTTATTTTATTTGAAAATAGAGGAGTTATTAATACTTAAAATTTTAGTGTACATTTGTGATCCTTTTAATTCTGAAATGAATCATTAATGTGAAAACATTTAGGTTTAAATAGCATAAATCGACCCAGAAACAACCTCATCTTTTTTCTTCAAATTTTAATGATATTTGTGTTGCCCAGAGGATATACTTCATAGCATGGTCTTCAAATACTTTACCATGTGCTTTGTGCATAGTTAATCAATATAAATACTGACAGTTATTGATCATTAGCTTCTCAGAGGTTTCTTAACCCTTAAATCACTCTAATAATGCCCCCATAAACTATGGATTGTCTACCATTATTCTTCCTTGTGTACTATAGCTGTCATGCTACTAAGTAGTATCATCTTTGCCATCTGTGAAAAAATACATCTTTGTGTAGAGTAAAGGACATAATTCTCATTTCAACCAACATTGATGTTCTGCATGGCAATCAAGACTCTCTCTCTTTTGAAAATAACTCCTAAGAGTTATATAATTTAACATCATGAGATACATTTCTTGTTGAGAGTAGATGATGAGAAAAGATCAAATGCGTAGAATTCTTAAAATTTATTTTTAAAAATTATTGATCAATATTACTAACACATTTTTGTAATATTTTGAAGTTAGAGAAATAACTGAAATAATTTTATAGAATCTATATACATATAAATCAAGGTCAGATGAAAAGGCATTTACCTGCTTATTTGATTTATCCAGTCTTCAGACATTTTTAGAAATGGGGAGCTATCCCAATTTCATAAGTGCAGTTAGTCCCATGTCAATTGCATGGCTACTGACTCTGATAAAACTTGGTGAAATTGAAAAAATAAACAAATAAACATTCAAGGTCTGACAATTAAGTTCACAAACTTGTTGCAATGATGTTACTAACTTTTTTTATTATATCAGAGGGATTATTCATTATGAATTTGTACCAACTGGACAAACAGTTAACCAAGTTTACTATTTGGAAGTGCTGAAAGGCTGCATGAATAAGTTAGACGACCTGCACTTTTTGTCAACAATTCATGGCTCTTGTATCACAACATTGTACCAGCTCACACGGCACTGTCTGTGAGGGAGGTTTTAGCCAGTAAACAAATAACTGTATTGGAACACCCTCCCTACTCAACTGATCTGGCCCCCAATGGCTTCTTTCTTTACCGGAAGATAAAGGAAATATTGAAAGGAAGACATTTTGATGACATTCAGGACATCAAGGAAAATATGGCAACATCTCTGATGGCCATTGCAGAAAGAGTTCTAAAATTGCTTTGAAGGGTGGACTAGGCACTGGTATCGGTGCATAGTTTCCCAAGGAGAGTGCTTTGAAGATGACCATAGTGATATTCAGCAATGAGGTATGTAGCACTTTTTCTAGGATGAGTTTGCAAAATTAATTGTACGACCTTATATATTCTTAGGATTTTGTACTTCTGGGATAAGTTAGACGTACTTCAGAATAATATGTTTCTTGATATTTTAGAACAACTTATTGTGAAAAGCAATGTAAATCAGACAATTAAAGGTTGATGTCAATGCAGGCGAAAAGAGGAAGAGGAAGGAAAGTAATTTTTATTCTTATATTACTAACTTCTGTGCTCCTCTGACTCCTTTATTTCCTCCTTTTCTCCTTTATCTCTATTCTTTTTCCTTCCCTCCTACTCTTACTCATCTTTATCTTTGTCTTCATCTTACATCTTAGATAATGAATTACTTTTGATACTGTCATGCCTGAAGTAAATCATATTTATCATCTAGGACATCATATGATATCCTTAGATTGAATAAAAGATGAAAACATTATTTGATTTTTTTAAATGAAAGAANGGCAGCTCAGCAGCAACTCAGCTTGGGCTGAGAATTGAACCAGCAACCCTGTTGCTCAGAGCTCACACTCTTGAGGGAGCTCTTAACCAACTGAGCCACTCAGCCAGCCCAGGGCAGATCAAGTTTAAAAGTTAGCCATGTAATCATTTCTCTTACAGAAAGTGATAACATCAGTTCAATAATGTAAAAATACCAAAATTTTAAAGTGGCATAATGTCGCAGAAATGTAAAGCAAAAGCACATGCAGTTTTCTTGGCATAAACTCTTACCAATTCACTAGTCTGAAAGTAGATGCTGCAGAATGAGAAATTTAGAGTTGTGCTTAGTAAGTAAATTGAGCGCATCATTCACAGTGTTATAGTTTTTCATTGTTTTAAATTTGAAAACATGGATTTACAGTTGAGAGTTCCTAAAAATGTTGGTTGTAGGCACAGTTGTCTTAGGAGATAGGAGGTCTTGTTATTCTAACATTGATTCCTATGAGATTATGAGGCCAGAATCATGCTAGAAGTGTCATGTGGAAAGCACATGCTTTTGACCTCACATTTGAAACAAGACTAAGTTTTAACTAGACTAGTTTTTTTTTTACAGTTTGTTCTTGGGCTGGATTCTTAGATTCCAAACTGAGTTTTGAAAGTTGGAGCCTCACATTGAGGGTAAGGAATATATATCTAGAGACTCTATTGGATGGGTTAAGCAGACCCATTATTTATAATTTTAAGAAAATATGTAAGGAACAGAATGTAAAATTTCAGAGAAAGTGAGTTCTAACATCAGCACTGATAATAGCACTGTATTTGGTCTTCTCCATTGTACATCTGTTCTTCTAACCCCAAATATTCAGAAAGATGCAGTTCACTCCATTGAATCAGATATTTTCAGTGGTCCCTTAAAAATTGCATTTACCACAAAATATTACATAATTTAGAACAAAATGTTTGAAGTAATGGCCCAGTATAAATTAGCATGGATTAGTAAAAGTATCATTGGAGGAGAGGGGTTATTTGCACTTTAAAGAAGGAATATTTTAGGACACTCCATCTTACTGAAGTTATATTCAAACTCACAAAGGGTTTGAATCTTTTAACCTACTTGTCTGGCCAGTAATTACTGGCCAGAATATATTTTTCTCTTTAATTGTTTTTTTTTTAAATTTTTACTGGGGAACAGTGTGTTTTTCCCAGGATCCATCAGCTCCAAGTCAAGTCATTGTTTTCAATCTAGTTGTGGAGGGCACAGCTCAGTTCCAAATCCAGTCGCTGTTTTCTCTTTAATTTTAAATTTCCCAATCAACTTTGACTTGCCCAGAGTGAAAAATCAATATTGTCATGAAATTTTATACATATTGTGAGGAGTGATACAACAAAATTGTTAGAATTTTATTGTTATGTAGTGATCATTTGTCTAATACTTGTTCAATTTTATTATATGGTTATCTGCCAGTTCCTATTTTCCTTTTTTTCTGAGATCATTTGTAAGAAGGAATAAATTTCCTGGATAAAAAGAGCAAGAAACATACACCCCAACAGCCAAATGCATATATCTATTCAACATTTCATTTAGGTTATTTGAAGCTGAAATCTTGCTTCTGGAATTCAGACATCTGATATGTAATTATGGAGATTCAGAGACATTGCTCACTCAGTTCATAGTAGTTAATATTGCCACACATATCGAGATAAATTATTGCTTTAAAATGCTATTAAGAAAATGAATTGAAGCTGAAAACGTAGGACCGTCAAGGTCTGACAAATCCTAAAGATAAATTATTTATTCAAGAAAATAGTAATCTCTTATTCAGGTTAGTGCTTGGAGATGACTGCTAGGCTTCAGAAAATTTAACTGATGACATACTTTATAAGTTTTAAATTCTTGTTCAAAAACTTTCTAAATAGTAATTTAATGTGTTATTTTCATAATGTATTTTAAAGTTTATTTTCAAGTTTACCCTTGCTGGCATATAGAAATATAATTGATTCTTATATGTAGGCCTTGATCCAGCAACCCTGTTAACTTTACTTATTAATTCTAACACTTTATATATACATTCTAAAAGTTATTGTACTGGCTAAGAACTCCAACAAAATGGTCAATATATTCAATATCTAGAGGTTACAGTAGTCGCTCTTGTTTTATTTTGGCATTCAGGTAAAAAGCTGTAAACATCCCATCATTAATCATGTTTACTATAGGTTTTCATAGATGTCTTTATCTTTTCCTAAATTTAAGAGTTTTAATCGTGAATGGACATTGAATTTTACCCAGTATTTTTCTGTACCTGTTGACCACATTAGGTCCTTTTATATCAGTATTTACTTAAAAATCATAAATGAGATTGCCTTTTTAAGTTTCTGCTGTTATGTTATTTATAAAATTTGGTGTAAAGATTATTCCTCCCCAAAGGACATGTTAGGAACTGTTTCCTCTTTTGTATTTTCTAAAATCATTTGTGTAAGAATGGAACTGGTTTTTTTTTTAAACACTTCTATTTTAAAATTACTTCCTTTTAAAGTCGGTCTTTTTCTAAATTGCTCCACTAGTGAATCCACTTGTCTGGAATGGGCAAATCTGAATCAAGTGAGAAAAATAAAAAGAATGTGACAGATAAAAACCATTTCAGAATTATTAAGGATAAAATCTGGATTAAGGGACTTGGCTTTAAATCTATACTTGAGGGACTTGCTAAGAGTGTTTTTCACCTTCACGCCTGTGAAGTCAGAATTGGTATTCTTATTCACTCAGTCTTGGCATAGCTCATGTGACAATGCTGTAAAACAAACAACTCCAAAGTCTTGGTGGCTTCATTAGCAGAGGGTTCATTTCTCCCCTTCATAAGTGTGTGGGTTAGCTGAGCGGCTCCTCTTCCGGTTTCTGGTCACAAATATTTCTGTTCCACTTGTCTCTCATTCTAGGAACTGCGGCTTCCTAGAGTATGCTGTTTTCATGATAGAAGCACAAGAAGGGCAAGTAGAGTCACATGGTCCTTCCTAAAGTTTGTCATTTCTTTCCAGGCTTCCATTGGTCAAAGCAAATATATAGCCAAACACAATATCAGTGACATGAGGATAAACAATGGCAAAGATCTGGAGGGAAAGAACAAATGTGAGTGAATTATTATTATTTTTTTTTTCAAAATACCACACCTGGAAACCATAGGTCTGCATCTACAGAACTAACTGCTAATAGAGAACACAGCAGAATGTGGTCACTAAGTAAACAGGCAGAGTTAAGAGGAGTACACATATAAGCTGAAGACTCATTCCTAGGTTTATTTCCCAATCTGGTGAATCACATATGCCAGTCTTTCTCCTCTAGGCAGGAGTTAGTATGGGAGCATGTGGGAGGGGAGGAGCTTAACTTCAATGGGTGACAGTTAGCAAACACAGATGGCCTTATCACATTGAGACATTGAGCATCCTCCCACCTAACACCAGTACTTTTCTGTGAACTCACTCTAGCACTTAAACATTTTCCACCTTTTGCTTCAGGGGAGTTGAGTTAAATCTCTATCTTCTATTGCAATAGTCTTGAATAAAGCCTTTCTTGTTTGTTTAACTCTCTCCCATGCTTTTTTTTTGACAGTGACTAAGGTTTACTTCTCTAACAGGAAATCAGAAATCCTTAAACAAACTCTTCTGAGCAGTGTGTGTGTGTGTGTGTGTGTGTGTGTGTGTGTGTGTGTGTTTTCTTATTTGAACACATTTTTTAAAATCTGTTATTTCATAATAATTTTAGATCTATAGAAAAGTTGCACAGATGGCACAGAAGGTTACCATACACCTCCATCTAGTTACCCCTAACACATCCTGTGTTACCATGGTACGTTTATTATACCTAAGAAATTATCACTTAATACAATGTTATCAATTCAACTTTATTCTTTATTCACTTTTCACTACTTTTTCCATAAATGTCCTATTCTCTTCCAAGAGCCAATCTAGGATAGCATGGATTTAGTTAAGTCTCCTTAGTCATTTCTGGACTGTAACTGTTTCACAGTCTTTCTTCATTTTTTATGACCTTTACAGTTTTGAGATGTATGGGTCATGTATTTTTTGGAATGTTCCTCAATTTGGGTTTGTCTAGTGTTTTTCTTATTAATACACTGGGATTTTTTAAAAAGAATATTATGCAGATGAAATGTCCTTTTCATCATAGCACATCAGGATTCCTGCTATCAACGTGACTCATCATCAGTGATGTTAACTTTGGTCATTCGGTTAAGGTAGTGTCTGCCAGGTTTCACCACTACAAAGTTAGTTTTCTTCTTTTTTGCATTCTTCTTGGGAAATGAATCATTAAAATCAAGCCATAGTTAAAGGGGAGGAGGTGAGGGATTAAGCTGCATCTCCTAGAGGAGGGAGTATCTACGTATATAACTTGAAATTCTTCTGTAAGAAAGAGTTGCCTCTTTTATTCCATTTATTCATTTGTTTAATCATTTCATTATAGCAGTAGGGACTCATAAATATTTCTCCCTGATTTCTTTTTTTAGAAAATGCTGCTTGGAAACCAAGAATTTGGTGGTGGGGAAAGTGTACATTTTAATTGAAAATACTGTGATTATTTCTGTGATGGTAATTAGGTAATTGTTTAAAAACAGATTAAAGATTTCCATGCTCAGATCTTCCACTTTAGTAGAGCTGGAGATAATGATGAAAATTTTCATTTGTAATTTTACTTTTCTGTTTAAG
>NW_017732741.1:260820-264012 GCF_001890085.2 Hipposideros armiger
TTTTAATAATGTTATTTGAATGGTCTATCATTCCATGTACAGGTGCATTAAAATCTGTGACTTGAAATGTTTATTCTTATATTTTTCTTTTAACTGATGTCACTTAATAGTATAGATTATTTCCCATTTGTTGTCTTTGTTTAATAGTGCTGGTTCTTATTAAGCATCTTGTTATTTTTCTCCTTTAAATGTATATTTCCTGGGACTATGAACAATTTTGGCCAGGAATATATACTAGATATAGGGACAGGTTGCAGTTGGGAAGAGGGGACCCACAGGGATCAGAAATACTTACAAGTCATTTTTACTGTCCTCTTCCACAGCCTCCCAAGAATCTGGTGTTAGGCTATCTGCTTTTATATATAAAATTGGGTGAAGCAGAATGTCACAATTTATAAATTCTCCCCCAATCTATGCTTACTGACACTGCACTAAGGTGTCATTTCCCTTTCAAAATGGACTAGCTTAGGATTTTTCAGTGTTTTGTTTTTAGTCATGAATCCAATCAAGATCCCTCTCCCTCCTGTGTTAATCTAGGCTGGAGATTCAAAGTAGGAAGGGAAACACCCATGCTAGTTTCTCATCTTGTCAGGAATTGGTAAACAAGTTAGTTTGTATAATTTTAACAATAGCCCAGATGATTCTGATTTAAAGACCATTGTTTTAAAACAGTTCTCTAAAATACCCGTGATTGCACCTGGGCTATAAACAAAACCTGAAAATAAATAAAATTAAGGAGCAATTGGTACACAGATGTTATTTCCTATTATTGAATTGTAATGCATATAAGATTGTTAAAAACACAGCTTCCAAGGCCCACCCAGATTTATTGAATGTGAAATTTTGGAGTAAAGGAGATAAGTTTAATTTTAACATTATTACTAGTGATGGGGGCCAAGCGAGTACCCCCACCCCCATCCCATTGGACAACTTTTAAGTCACCTCCTCTCTAGTTTCTAAGCCCCTGACTTTGAGTAACTCTTCTAATCAGTTTCTGAATCCTAAATTAAAGATTGCCCCTAGACTGAATCACAGTATATCTCTCACCCACCTAGCTTTAGATAACTACTTAAAGCCTGTGACTTTGCAACATTCCCCAAGCCATTCCAGACTTAACTCTCAAATAATCCCAACTCAGAGACTAAATAGACTTTAGCATTTCCCCAGGCCAGTATACTTGTTGATGGTAAACATTAAAGGCTAATGTTCTTTCCAAACCCATAGTCACCCTACATCCATAGCTTTGAGCTCTGCTCTTTAAGAAGTTTATTAATTAAAATCTATTTTTCTTTGTTTAGGGGCCTTGGGGATACAGAGGTCACCCCAGCAAGATTGCCAGTCCCAAACCAAAGAAGCCAACATGGTCTTCCAGGCTGATCTTGAGACTTCTTCCTCTCAACTGAGATCAGATAGGGTGAGGGTTCCATGAATCCCCCAATAGGCAGGGATAACTCTACGCCCCTGCCCAGCAGGAAGCAGATACAGCAGAAGAGACCGCCTGTCCCTCAGCTTCCCATAGAGATTTTATGGGGATCACGTCTCCCAAATGGAAAACAAGGCAGGCAGTTAGAGGCAGGCATTGGGTCTCTGCATTCCTGCATGTCCCACAGAATGCACCGCCCAAAAGACCTCTCCTCTCCACCCAAAACTTCTCTTTTCTTCTAATAAATTCCTTTTCTAAAGAGATGAGATCAATCAAGTGGTCCCATACCCAAAGAGGAACAGCCCATTCTAGAGGAAGAAGGGGAACAAACTCCTAGTCCTGGCCAGTCAATGCCTTTTGAGCATTTTGAGCCTTGCCTCTGCTCGGGGCCCACTCCAAACTCTTTGGAGTGTACTTTTTCTCCTAATAATGACTCCCTGGCCCTGGCCCTGGCCCTAGGCCTTCTTGGGCCTTTTGAGCTTCCTTTGCTCGGCCTGCTCCAGACTCTTTGGAGTGTACTTTCTTTTCTAATAATGGCCCTTGAGTCACTCTCTACGGCCCGGGCTGCTTCTGCTTCTCTGAGTTGTATTTTTACTTCTAATAAACTCCTTTTCTGTAACTTTACCTCTCTGGTCCACGTCTCCACTCTTGAGTTCCACGAGACCATGACCCCGGCACAAATATCTTACATCGCTAGTGATTAAGAGTTTAAGGGTTGAAGTTTAAGAACTACAGTTCTGGGATATAAGTGCTGGAAATAATTTGATATTTATATAAAAATTAANATAATTCTTTTATTGTACTAATTTGGATTTATTTATAGATGTGGCATATTAGTCTATATTTATTAGTTAATGTTCCCCTTCTGTGAATTTTGTGTTCCTAATGATTGTCCATTTTTTTTTCCTTGTGTTTTATTTCTTGCTTTTTATCTTCCTTCCCTGTGCTCTCTCACTGAAGTAGAAACTCCACAGTACTTCAGATATCAATCCCTTGTTAGCTTCATACATTGCAAATATTTTTCTTAACTGGTTGTCAATTAATTAATTTTGTCTATTATCCTTTTATAAATTGAAATCTTTAATATAAATGTATTCAAAGGTATTGATGTTTACATTTTTAAGTATTGCCTTTTTTCTCCTTTACAGTGTTATTTTATTACCTAAAAAGTTGATATACAACTCCACATACTAAGATTTTAAAATTTATTTTGTTTGAATTTTCCTTGAAAAGATTTCATTTCAAGATAATTTATAAATTCTTGTTGCTACTATGTATAAATTTTACATTTATTTTCACATTTTCTAATGGGTTATTGTTGGTATGTGAATACTGTGGATTTTTGTGCATTGAAATTGCTGAATGGTTTCAAACATTTTTGTTTATCTGTTTTTTAAATATAATCATATTATTTGTAAATAATGACACTGCCCATTCCAGTCCATTCTTTACATATCCATTTCTATTTCTCATCTTAATATACTAGTCAGGACATCTACAACTGTTGAATAGTAGTAGTGACAAAGGGCTTCTTTGTGCTTGTCTTTAGAAGGATTGCTTGTAATTTCTCCATTAAATGTGTTTTTTACTGGATATTTTTACATATAACTTTTATCTTAAGGATGTTTTCTTATATTTATTTTTTAAATTTTTTTAAAAATTTGATATTTTATCTTATCTAATGGTTTCCAGCATCTGTCAAAATAATCTGATAATTTTTTTGTTTACATCATCAAGGTGAAGATACATTTTTAAATATTGTTGGATTA
>NW_017732741.1:266702-268504 GCF_001890085.2 Hipposideros armiger
CTCCTCTCCTGTGCCTGCATAATTTGTTGGTCAGCCAGGGACTTGAGTAAACATTTTACTCATAGTTTGGGGCTTTCCTTCTCTGTGACTCTTTATTTCTAACACTTCCAAATTTCCAGCTGTTCTGTCACTTTATGGCTATCTCCTGAGATATCAAGTCTGTGAGGAGTCACCATTTTAGTCTCCAAAATGTGTTTTGTGTAAGTTTGTGAAATGTACTCAATTTAAAAAGTAGGCAACTCACAGGTTTTATCATAATGTCCTTTCTTATCTATAAAAATTAGATGATACTTGAAGTTACCAGGTAGAATTAGGAGGTGACCCCTGGGTCCCTTGGGCTCTCCCTTGTGTCTGCACAATTTAGCTGCTATTTCTGGATTTAGGCAGAGATAGTATACATATTTTTTATCTCATTCCAATATTTCCCTCACAACATCAGTAAACCTGCAGCTTTTGTTATTATTTTCTACCTTCAGAACCAGAAAGCCACAGGCTCATGGTCTTACCCCTTTTAGTGGCAAGTTTTCAAAAGTAAACTCTCCGTGGGCTTCGGTCCGTGTTTGGATGTTTTCCATTGCCTTTAAATAGTTGGTTTTTGAAAACAGTTCATTCAGTTTTTATAATTGTCACTTGTGGGAGAGTTCATACGGCCACATAATTCCAAATTCATTCTTATTCACTCTTGTTAGTTTCATATTCTGAACATTTAATGTTTTCATAGTCAGTGTATTCACCAGTTTAACTTTAATAGAGCTTATTATTGTGTCATACATGTAAACTGCATCACACAGCAGATTCCCCACAGTCAAAGATTGTACATCTCTCTGTAAATTTACAGCACTAAGGAAAGTGCTTGCGTGTAATAAATTATTTTAAGTGCATGTTTACTNAAAGTAATTAATGTCAAATTTAATTAGACTCTGGAACTTTCCCTAAGTAATTATTCACAGATTACAAAGATACAATGAAAGACTTTTTGAGTGAAACTCCTGACTAAAGCTAGAAGACAAAGGCAAGGTAGCAAATAATAAAATTATCACACAAATGAAGTAAGAGTTGGAGGTACTAGGATATCAAAAGATTCCAAAATCAAAAAAGCAAATAAAAATCTAAAGAATGGAGATAACTGTAAAAATAGAGCGGGGGGTGGGAGGGAGGAAGATTCTTTAAAATTTTCAAAATTTGGAAATGATGCTTTACAAAGTACCTAACACAGTATTTGGCATAGGTTCATCACAAAAGTGTGTTTATGTTATCTCTCATGTTAAATATAATGATAGTGTTAATAGGATTTTAAGAAACACAAGATGAATCCATGTTGTCACAAATGACACTATTTCATCTTTTCTGATGGCAGAATAGTATTCCATTGTGTATATATACCACATCTTCTTTATCCAATCATCTATCAAAGGACACTTTGGTTGTTGCCATGTCTTGGCCACCGTAAATAAAACTGCAATGAACATCGGAGCACGTATATCTTTACGGATAAATGTTTTCAGATTGTTTGGGGATATACCCAGGAGAGGGATAACGGGGTCATATAGTAATTCTATTCTTAATTTTTTGAGGAATCTCCACACTGCCTTCCATAGCAGCTGCAACAATCTGCATTCCTACCAACAGTGCATGGATCTTGAGATTATTATGCTAATTGAAATAAGTCAGACAGAAAAAATCAAGAACCATATGATTTCACTGATATGTGGGTATAAAATTGAAAGCAACAAAGGAACAAGACAAACAAACAAACAAAAGCTCATAGACATAACAACAGTTTAGTGGTTACCAGAGAATAA
>NW_017732742.1:0-5168 GCF_001890085.2 Hipposideros armiger
TGAAATATGAAAAAAAAACCACAAAAAACACTGACCCTGAAGGAAACAAAAATAAATCAGAGAATGGAGATAAGGATGTCTCTCTTTTCGGTAGGGTAGATTAGCTTGTGGCAGATAGTTCTCCTAAAAATATATATCTATTTAAAGGGACCAGAAGGCTACTAAGGTAATAACTATAAGAACCAAAATTTCAGAGGAGATCTGCTCTGACACCATTTGTTATTCTGTAGCTGCCTTTTATCTTGGAACATTTGCTGATTTTGAGCAAAAGTCTGCAAACTCAGATTCATAAGTCAGCGACTTCAGGGGCCTCAAAGATATGGCTGATTTTTTTCCTCTAAGACATTTACCAAAAGTGAGGCTGAATAGCAAGAAAATGGTGGGGGAGATGAAGAGGTGATGGATGCAAGTTTTCTCATGTCATGTCAAAGAATCATTAGATAATGCCTAAAGTTAGTAAGTTGAAAAGAATGGTACAAATCCATACTTGAAGATAAGAACATAACGATCACAAGCATCAAAACCAAAACAACTGAAAATGGTTTTCATGGAAAAGCAAAAGCTCAACAAATAGAAAAGTTTGACAGACTTATCCTCCTGTAAAAATTAAAGCAGAGACTAAAAATTTAAGACTAAAAAAATCACAAGTCCATTTGTACAAGTAATTTTTTCTAAACCTTGAAGTAAACCAATAATTCATCCTATACATACTAGAAATAACAAAAAAATAATAAAGAAACTTCCCCAATTCAATCTGTATGGCTCCTATACTCTTGAGGCCAATGCCAGTTTAGGACAAGAGAAGAAAAAATTAGCCAACTCTTTTTCACTTAAAGCTTAGATGTAAAAACCCTAATAAGACAAATTCACTAAATAAAGCAATTCAATAAAAAATACTATGACTAGATTTTATCCCAAGGATGCTTTTGTTATTTAAAAAAATCTAATATAATTTACCACATTGATTCAAAAAAAGAGAAAACAAAGGTAGACATTAGTCCCAGTTTGCCAGGAAAAATTAAGGTTTAATCATGTTGTTTTGGTGTAATTATCAGTAGTGCCCTCTTTAACTGTCAAAACTGTCCTGGTTTGGATGACAAAATAAATACTCATCCTAAGAAAAACCATGTGATCATCTAAATTGTGATATTAAAAGCTTTGGTGAATTTTAACAGCCACTCCTTGTTAAGATCATTAGCAAACAGTAGACAGTCCTACAATATCATCTGTAATAGAGAGACAGCCTGATTCTCTTTAAACTCTGAATAAGACTAGCATGACTTCTGTTCACAGCTCTTGATAAAACTAAGGAAGGCCACAACTGAAAAAACAAAGATATATAAGCACTAAAAAGCTAGAAAGGAAGGGGAAAAAAATACCTCTGTAATTTACTTAACATGGTTGCTTGAAAAATCCAAGATTATCTACCATTACTAATGAAAGAGTTCAGTATGATTTCTGGGGAAGAGGTCAATATTTAAAATCAATTGTATTCCTCTATTCCAGCAACAATCATCTGTAAAGATAAAGATATTCAAAAAAGATATTTTAAAAACAGATCAATATTCGCCCTACTTGAGTTCTTCCTTTCCTATGAAGGCTGGAAGAATGCATTCCAGACTCCTCATAGCCCAATTGCCTCATATTTTCTAGTTTAACAAAGTCGCTTTTAGAGAGTCTGGAAGCAGGGAGTAATCAAATAGGAAAGGGAGATGGATTTAAGACTAGTTAGTGTGCAAAGGCTGGTGACATTTGGTTCCTTTGGAGTTAGCTATGAGCAGGTTCGGAGGTCAGTCCCTGGTGTCATAGCTCCCTTGCAGAGTAGCTCTAGCAGTAGCAAGTTTTCTCCTATAGCACCCCTGGGGTCTGCATTTTTTTTTTTTCCCCCGCTCATGTGTCTCTTGGCGGTAGCACTGAGCTTGGTTCTCTGGCCCTCCTGCAAATTCCACATGCTACTTATTACCCTTTTAAACAGTTTTGTTTTGTTTTCTGATTAAACTAGCCAGAGTAGATTTTGTTGCCTGCAAATATAAATATCCTTGACAACTGCAGGTAACCAGAAAAAAATGGAACAAAAGGTATAAGACTTTCACAGTCACTTGAAGGACGTTAAAAGACATAAACAAATTGGGAGGCATTCCTTGTTTATGGATAATAAAACTCAATGTTGTAAATATATACATTCTTCCCAATTAATACATAAATACAGGGAAATTACAATAAGAAGTACATAGGATTTGTTCACAGAATTTGACAAGGTAATTCAAAAACTCATTTGGAGGAAGGAGTAAAGTGCCACATTAGCCTAGACAATCATGAAGAATAAAGTAAGATGGGAGAGACATAACTAGTTATCAGGGCATCCTCAAAGCCTACTAACACCTCCACCCCCACCCACACACACACACCCACCCAAGTGTGACATTGGTGCAGGGATAGATAATTGGTCAGTGTTGTCAAGATTTTGAATAGTGGGGGTTAATTTTGTATGTTTATTTTGTAGAGCCAATTACAATGCCTTGTCAAGTTAAAGATGTGTGTACCCCCGAACCCTAGCACCTCTACTTCTGTTCTCCCCCAGGTGCCCAGGGAATAATCTCTAATAGTGTTTACTACAGCATGGTTTCTAAAATACAGCAAACTGTTAACATCTGGTAAAGCCTAAGATGTGGGGGTAGATGGCTTTCTATTCTATTATTTTCAGTTTGAAGTATTTATAACTTTTACTGAGTGGTTGCCTCTTGAAAGGGGGGCTGGGGAGAGGTGGAGCAAGCAAGATACCTTTTATTATGATGCCTACTCTTCTGTTTTTCTTTTTTTTTATGTATGCTTATATTACCTTTCTCTAATATTAAAATAAATCATTATAATTTGTATATCTTCATTAGTTTCTTAATATATTTTCATGGGGAGGGAAGGGCTGACCAAATGGGATTTAGACAGAGCTCCATGTGGCTTGAGAAGAGGGCTCATAATTCTAGTAGATGAGCTGCTTATATGTGGCATTTATTTTTATTTAAAAACATGAATTTATTTTTTCAATTTTTTTGAGTTATAATTGAAATATAAAACATTGCATATTTTAAGGTGTGCAACATATTGCTTTAATATATGTACATATTGAGGAGTGATTACCACAATAAGTTGGGCATTCATTACCTCACATAGTTATAATTATTTTTTCTTATGATGAGAACTTTTAATATCTACTCTCTTAGCAAGTTTCAAATTACACAGTGTAATTTGGTTAACTATAACATGAATAACTGTAGCATGAACTAAAAACATGAGTTTATTAAAAACAAAACAAAACAGGATTTCTAAAGAATATGCAAGGAAGAAATATATTTTAAGTGAAGCAGAGGCCTTAAGCTAAGAAGCTAGTATGTTTATATTGAAGGTCCAATTGATAGCATATTTTTGTTAAGTTAGAAAATACTGTTCATGTTAAAAGAGAAAAAAAGATCTAGTCTATGATCAAAGAATTGCTTTGCGTGTAACTTTTAGCTCTAGATGGAGCTATGAATGCAGCAATTATTAAAATTCAGTAAATTGTTGATTGAGGGACTGAACAAAGTAGTTATGACTCACATGTGAGTTAGCTGATGAATGAAATCAAATGTGTGTCTGTGTTGGGGTTGGCTTATTTCTCCTAGAGCAATCAAACAAAAACCCAGTTAAATGAATGTGGTCTGATTCATGTTCTTAAGAGAGATACGAAGTTAATGAAGCCATGGCTGGAATCTCTGGTTAAGGCTAAGAGTGTGGGCTCTGGAATAAGAGCAGGAGGTTCCCCAGTCTAGTTGTCCACTTGACNCTGGGAGATATTTATTTTAGCAATTCCCCAAACATAATGAGATCATAAGAATCACTTCAGTCATTCGTAAAAATACAGATTCCTGCCTACTTTCTTGACATGTGAGTCAGAAACTCGGGCAAAAGGATATGGAAATTGGTACTTTTAACAAGTATCCCAGTAATTCAGACAAGCTTGGGAAACCTTACAATGACTCTTAACACTGTGCACTAGAATCATGCTGGGGAGCTTTAAAAAACCAGGCCTTACCCCAGACAGAGAAGGAATTGTAAAAGCTACTGAGAGTACTCTAATGTGCAGCCAGAGGTAGAAAACCACGGGCTTGCCGATTGTCCTCTGGGGCTGCAGTGCCACAGCCCCATAGCACAGTTAGGCAGATGTTGGCATCCTTGGGTAGCTGTGTTTATAGGCACTTGTAAAATATTACTGCTGGTTTGGAGGCCATTACTACACCATAGTTTTACAGTGCTGCTATGATATGATGATGTTACCACTCAATTTACTCAGAAGATTGGTTAGTAGAATAATGTTTCTCTAATCCTATAATTACATAGTCTATTACTATTATTAATAATAGCAAACATATATTGAACTTTTACTATTTGTCAGGCACTGTTCTAAAGCATTACGTGTTGTCTCACTCAGGCCATCTACCTGGCCTGAAGTTACTATCCTAATTTTTCAGATGAGGGAACTGAGACACAGGAAGTTTTGAAAAAAATTTTTTAAGATACAGCCTGTTAGGCGTACGACCAAGATTCAAACTTGGACGATCTAGCTCCAGAACCCCTAGTTGTAGCCACGATTCTAATTTACCTGCAGAATAAACTCATATAATAGAAGTTGTCCTTGCTTACTCATGAATGATTACATGAAAACTGAAGGATTTTCTAAGAAGATGCATGTTACTTGTGTAACTGTGGTTTTAGTCTTGTGTTTACATTTTCTTCCACATTACAAAAACTATTTTGAGTTTCTATACGTCTTAGTCAACATGTGGTTAGATTTTGGATCCTTGGCTCTTTGTGCCAATCTCTCCAAAATTGTATTATTACATGGAACCACCCTTCATCCTAAAATGGCATTAATTTTGGTTGTAACACCACCCAATTCAGTCTATTACATACAAGTAGATAAGGATAAGGGTGCAAACCTTTGTTATGCACTTACTGTGTGCCAGGCACAGTGATAGGCAAATAAATGTACATGCAATTTCTTTTTAATATTATGCCATTTTATTATTTATGTACATCTCCATTTTTATTTAGTCTAAAACGCATTTTTTAAAAAAAATCGCTGAAATTTTCAGGAAAATATGAGAAAGGATATAATCTGCAATAATGAACACAGT
>NW_017732742.1:9938-23380 GCF_001890085.2 Hipposideros armiger
GCGATAAATTGTTCCCTTTGTGGAAATAAATTGTCTTTCAAAAGAAGATGAACATGCTTAACTTGAACTCGACTCATATATCCAACATTTTATTCCCTCTTCTTGAGGTAAGGCATAGATGGACAAAGAACTCTGCCACATCATTCTCCCCACTTACCTCAGCTTTCTCATTTGAATTCAGGAACACAGAAGAATTGTGTGTGGGGATGGGTTTGGGAGGGGGCACCTGACTATTCTCAGACTGGGATTTTGTAGTCTTCTGCTTTCAGGTGAATGATCTTTGCTTCTCTCTTTATCAAACTGAGAGCAAATAGAATATAAGGGAAGCAAAAATTTCCCCCAAAATGATACCATTTGGCATAGAAGCTTCAACCTTGAGATGATTAATTACATGGGCGTTGGGCATTCCTTCTGACAGTGGGACATTTTTCTAACTGACATATTTGTAAAGATCATCCAAATATCTGGAGGCAGTTACCCAGGACCTGCCTTCTGGGGCTGGTCATGTTCCCATAACAAAGCAGATAAAAAAGAAGCATCATTTTGCCATCAGTTCTCTGCTGTCAACCTACATCTTGAAACTTGTGTCAGGATAGTTCAGACAGAGTGAGGATTCTAGACTCAGGCAGCCCGTTTCAATTGCTGCCCTGCCAATTACTAGTCCTGAGACACTGGGCAATTTACTGCTTCTGCATTTTTCTCATAATAGGGGCCTATTGGGACCTTACCTCGTTGTGTTATTGTGAAGTTTAAATAACTTAGTACAAGGAAAGGTAGAGTGCCATATGGATCTGTGCTTCCCAAGCCTTGACATGTCTACAGATCCTGTGGGATTTTGTCTAAATGAAGATGCTGACCCAGGAGGTCTGGGTGGGGCCTGCGGTTCTGCATTTCTAGGTAGCAGGCTCCTGGGATGTGGAAGCTGCTGGTCCTCAGACCTCATTCTGAGGAGGAGGGAGATGGCATCCTGGTTCTGCCTCTTTTAAACTGTGGGAATCTGTGCACATTACCCAACCTCTTTGTGCCTTAGTCACTTCATTTCAAAATAGAGATCATAGTTGTTTGAAAATTATTTAATATTCATAAAGCGTTTAGAATAGTGTCAGGTCACATGGTGGGTGTCTAGTGCACATTAGCTAGTGTTATTTTATGATTGGATGATGAGCGGTACCTCCTCCACCCTATCACCACATTTAAACAAAGAATACATGGGTATCAGTTGGAGTGGAGGGATGTGGATAATGCCAATGGAAGCACTGTCCAGGAAGAATGCAAGCTGAGACATCCTGTCTAGTGTGATAGCATATTTATATAGGGCTTACTATGTAACAGCCATAATTATAAGTGCCTTAAATGCATTAATATGAGACAGAAAAGAGAGAAAAGCTTTAGCACAATATACTACCCTCTTCACCTAACACCGTATTCTGGGAGGGAGGTATCTTTTATTATCATGCACATTTTACACATGAGGAAGCTGAGACAATGTAACTTAAAGTGATATAATCAAGATCGTACAACAAATTAATGGAAGAGTCAGGGTGAATGCCATCACCCTGGTTCCAGAGTCCATAATCTTACACTACAGCACTGTTAGTTCACTGTTATGTATCACTGTCTCTTAAACTTAACTCTATTGGTTCTGATTCCACATTTATGTAGCAATTTTCTGATTAATATTACCTTCAAATTTAGACATACACATGAAGAGAAAATAAACTAATCAGGTCAAGCTGAGTTGTTATGACCATACGGCAGCTGTACTGATGTACTGATGCCTTTAGAGATACACATCGGTCTCCTTAGGCTTACTTCATGTGAATTTGTTCTTAAATGATGGCTCAGTTTGTAGGGTGCCATAAACATGGCTTCCTGAGCCTGGAAGGCATAGGGCCAGATCTTGAATGCAGTCAGTTATTAAGTAATGAGGTCTTCTGGGAAATAGCCAAAAAGCTTCTCCTCTGATTACTTGACCATTCCAAGTGCTTTTCTATCTACTCTTCATATAACTACCAGTGGTGAGCATTTGAGAACAGTCAGTCCACCACCCATCAAGCTATGGTGGCTGAAATTCAGCCTTCCCAGTCTAGATATAAGCAAAAATTGCAAGGCAGAGAGGTCAACTAAGCCAGGCTTTTGAAAGCCATGTAAGCTAAAGAAATAAACTTTCTGTGAACAATTACTTAAACAATTAGATATGGAGACCTGACTGTTGCTAGCAGACCTTTTTTAGCTGAGCCATCCTGCCACCTGTTGGCAGCTCAGCTCAGGCCGGGAATCGAAACTCTGGTGCTCAGAGCACACACTCTTGAGCCAGCTCTTAACCATCTCAGCCACTCGGCCAGCCCCCCTAGCAGACCTTTTTAATCATTAGAGATAATCAGCAATTGATTCTAGGAAGTCTTAGAGGGTTTATTATACTTTGTTTAGTAGGTCTGGACGCTGATGGTAACCACTTTGAGCACATCTTGTAATTGCAGAAGTCAAACGTGACTTATATTCATCTTTTGTTATCAGTATATATTGAGTATTACAATTTTAATACAGTTTTCCTTTCTTAAAATGTATATACACTTTTTTTTTGGCACCCTCTGTGTGTGTGTGTGTGTGTGTGTATGTGTGTGTGTGTGATGCTATTCAAAAATTTTCTTTCATGCATATTAAAGATGATTTAAAAAATAGACTTTAGTTTTTGGATAGTTTTAAATTTACAGAAAAATTAAGATATTACAGAGTTACCATATACTCCCCACCCACCGAGTTTCCCCTATTAAAATTTTACATAAGTATGATACATCTGTTATAATTAATGAACCAATGTTGAGGTATTAATAACTGAAATCCCTACTTATATATTCTTATTTTTATACACTTAATGATTTTTTTTATATTTATACTCTTCCATATTTTTCAAAATTTTAAAACATCTAGCTTCCAATGATGGCATAGTAGCTTTGTCAGATTAATGAACCTATTTATAATAATCAGTTCTGCAAAATATACTTAAAAAAGAAAATTGTTTGAAGGCTAATTCCTCAACTGCACAAGTATGGGGCAAGAATCCAAGAAATACAGCAAAGGAAAAACTATAAGTTGAAAGAACCGAGCAGAGTTGGCAATGGCTGCTTGGTGCTCACAAGTTGATGTTCAAACTCTAAGTTAGAAAGACATTTAACACATTTCTACTGAAATGACAGAAGGACGATAGACCTTTGGAGAAAGGGTTAACCTCCCATTACTGTGGCTACACCTCATAATTAAAGGAAATGGAGATAGACCTGCCATCATAAAACCTAAAACTAAGCCCTAGAAGATGAAAAGGGTCTACTAGTGATTTAATCATACACTAGGTTATAACTCAGTACTTTTCAGGAGAAGGTAATAGAATATAGACTGCCTATAACATGTTATCTTTAATGTCCAATATAATATAAAATTTACTGTACATGTGCAGTCATGATAAAACATAGTATAAAGAGACACAATGATGACTGATATGTTCTAATTGGCATATGAAAAATGTTACAAATAAACCATGACAATAGGTGGACATAGTGGGTAAAGAAATAAGAAATTTAAAAAGAGATATGAAAACTGTTATAAACAGTAAAATAGAAATTATAGAACTGAAAAATTCATTACCTGAAATCAAGAAATTCATACTATCGTATGTCTACTGAGACAATAGAAGAAATCAGTGAAGTTGAAAATTGATCAATAGAAATTATCCAAATTGAAGCACAGAGAGAATAAAATATTGAAAAGCAATGAACATAGCCTCAGTGACCTATTGGGCAGTATTGAGAGGAATAACATTTTGTTATTAGAGTCTCAGAAGGATAAAAAAGAGGAAATGGGACTGAAAAATATCTCAAGAAATAATAGCCTTACTTTTCCCAAATTTATTTAAAAAAAAAACAACCCTTAGTCCAGGAAACTCAGAGAACCTCAAAGAATAAATCAAAAGAAAATTATACATAAGTATAGTAAAATTTCAGAATTTTAAAGAGGAAAGAGAAAATCTTATAAGCAGCCAGAGAGAAAAGACAACAGAAAAAAGCAGAACAACTACGAGACTAACAGCTGCCTTCTCAACAGAAATAATGAAGGACGCAAATTATGGATGGTATATTGAAAGTGTTAGGCAAAAACTGCCTATAATTCTGTCCCCAGTAAAAATTGCCTTAAGAAATGCAGGTGATATTGAAACAGTTTTAGACAGATGCAAGCTGAAAGCATTTGTGGCCATCAGGCCCATTCTAGAAAACATAGTAATGATAGAGGAAGTTCTTTAGGCAAAAGGAAAATAATATCAGATGGAAATGAATATCTATTAGAATATAAAACACATAAAGTAAACATATGAGTACACATAAAAAGCAATTTTTCTTAAATTATTTTAAAAGGTAATTGACACTTTAAAGCAAAAAATAACAATGTTACATGGAGTTTATAACATATGAAAATCAAATGTATGGCATACAGAAGTTGGGATAGATATAACACAAAGGACAGGGATATATTATACTCTTGCAAGATTTTTGTATTATACATGTGGTGATGTAATAGTAATTCTAAGAAGATTGTGATACATTAAGGATGAATATTTTGATCTGTACAGGAACAATTCCAAACATAATACATGAGGTATAGCTAAATTGTAACAGCTATATACAATGTCAGAGGATTAATAGATTGGGGGAGGGGTGTTATCACTTTGTGAGGGGTGTAAATGTCTAACTATTACATTGTTTTGTACACCTGAAACTAATTTTTTTAAAAAAAGAATTCCATACTTTAAAAGCCAGATTAAACTCTTTCTTGTCCCACTCATTTTACCTTCTTCTCACCAACATCCAAAATCAGGAAAAGAAGAATAAAGAAACAAAAAAACAAGGGTAAAATAGAAAACAAAAAATAACATGGTAGATTTAAACATACGAATACAAATAATTACATTAAGTGAAAATTAAGTACAATTTAAGTAAAATGCAGGTATTGTCAGACTGGGTAGAAATGCAAGACCCAGCTATGTGCAACTTAGATTGATTTTAAATATAAACACAGATAAAAAGTAAAAGGTTGGACACATATACCACGCAAACACGAAGCTTGGGAAAGATGGTGTTACTACATTAGGATCAGATAAAATAGACCTGATGAAAAGGGCTATTACAAGAGATAGTGTGTCATTAAATAATGATAAAAGGATCAATTTATTAAGAATATATGACATTGAATAGCAGAGCTTTAAAATGCAAGGAACAACAATTGATAGATAAAGGGATAAATACATCACTGCGCAAGTTTAAGGCATACAGCATGATGGTTTTATTTACATATATTGTAAAATGATTATCATGTGTTCAGCTAACATCTCTCTTTTCATATAGATACATAAAAAGAAGAAAAAGGAAAAAAAACAACTTTTCTCCTTGTGATGAGAACTCTTAGAATTTACTCTTAATTTTCCTATATATCACACAGCAGTATTAGCTATAGTCATACCTAGTACTTTATAATTCGCAGTTTATACATTTTCAGAACCTTCCTTCTATTCCCCCTCCAACTACCCTCGGCCTCTGGTAAGTAAGCAGGAGCCTTGTCTCTTTTTCTGGGGGGCGGGGGGGGGGCCGGTGTGTGTGTGTGTGTGTGTGTGTTAGATTCCACATATAAATGAAGTAATCTTGTATTTGTCTTTTTCTGTCTGATGTATTTCACTTAACATAATGCCTTCAAAGTTCATCCACGTTGTCAAAAAAAAATTTTTTTTAATTAGCTGAGCCATCCTGCCACCTGTTGGCAGCTGTTGGCAGCTCAGCTCAGGCTGGTAATTGAACTAGTGACACTGTTGCTCAGAGCTCACACTCTTGAGTGAGCTCTTAACCAACTGAGCCACTTGGCAGGCCCCTGTCACAACTTCTTTATCCATTCATTCCTGAGTAGACACTTAAGTTGTTTCCTTGTCTTGGCAATTGTAAATAGTGCTGCTGTGAGCATGAGGGTGCAGATACCTTTACAAATTAGTGTTTTTGTTTCCTTTGGATATATTCCCAGAAGTGGAAATGCTGGATCATACAGTAGTTATAATTTTAATTTTTTGAAGATCCTCTAGAGTGTTCTCCATAGTGGCTATACCATCCACAATCCCACCACCAATGCCCAAGGGTTCCCTTTTCTCCACATCCACACCAGCATTTATCTTGTCTTTTTCTATTTTTCTAGTTTTATTGAGAAATAATCACCATACATTACTGTATAAGTTTAAGGCATATAGTATGATATCTCATTGTGGTTTTAATTTGCATTTCTCTAATAATTAGTGTTGTTGAGCACATTTTTATATACATGTTGACCTTTCATATGTCTTTTTTTGAGAAATGTCTATTCAGGTCCTTTTCCTACTTTTTAGTTGGGTTATTATTGTTTTTGCTTCTTTGAGTTCTTTATATATTTTAGATATTGAGTCTTATTAGATATATGTTTTCAATTTCCCCCCCCATTTAATAGGCTATCTTTTCACTTTGTTGTTTCTTTTGCTGTGCAGAAGGTTTTCATTTTGATGTAGCCATATTTGATTTTGTTGATTGTGCTTCAGGTGTCATATCCAAAAAATTATTACCAAGATCCATGTCAAAAACATTATTGTATGTTTTCTTCTAGGAGTTTCATGGTTTCAGGTCTTACATTTAAATCTTTAATCCATTTTAAGTTAATTTTTGTGAGTGATTTAAGATAGGAGTCCAGCTTCATTCTTTTACTTGTGAATATACAATTATCCCAGCACCATTTATTGAAAATTTCTTGGCTCCCTTGTCAAATATTAGTATTCTTGGCTCCCTTGTCAAATATTAGTTCACTGTATATGCTTGGATTTTTGGGGGGCTCTTGATTCATTTCATTGGTCTATTTGTTTTTATAATAGTGCCATACTGTTTTGATGACTATAGCTTTATAATATAACTTGAAATCAGAAAGTGTGATGTTGCCTGCTTTGTTCTTCTTTCTCAGGATTTCTTTGGTTATTTGTGGTCTTTTTTGGTTCCATATAAATTTTAGGAGTGTTTTTTTCTACCTCTGTAGAAAATTCCATTGGACTCTTGACAGGAATTTCATTGAATCTATACATGGCCTTTGATAGTATTGACATTTTACAATATTATTTCTTCCAATCCATGAGCACAGGATACCTTCTCATTTATTTGTCTTCTTTGATTTCTTTCATCAATGTCATGCAGCTTTCAGAGTAGAAATCTTTCACCTCCTTAGTTAAATTTCTTCCTAAGCATTTTATTGTTTTTGATTACTGCTATGTCTCTAAACTCTATTTTGAGCTATATCATAAAGTATAGTTAACCTTGTCTCCTCTGTATTTTCCTTCATGTTTTTTTTAAGAATAATATAGCCTCCTGTGCTATTCACTTTGACCTCATGCTATTTAGAATTTCAGCTTTTCATTCTTTTGTTGCCTTTAGTTTTTATTAATTTCTAATCTTTTGAGAAACCTTAGTCTGCAAGCTAAATAAGGGGCTAGATAGTACATTGTGTGAACAGTGGTCACATTGTAATTTCCTTAGCTGAGATTCAATAATGAACCCTCGGGTCATTTTCAAATGTGTTCTGAAAATTTAATTTCCTTTACTTTTCATGGTAGCATAAAACTAAGATATCCCAGTTAAGTAAGGTCATTTTATTAGTACACTTTTTGTATTTTTTTCAGCGAGGTAATTTGCAAGGCTTTGAAATGTACTTAGCTTGAGTGCAGCCTGAGGCCTAGAGTAGATATGAAAAGCTGTGGTTTTTCAAGTGTTGAGAGTGATGGAATCCTGGAGTGATCCTGATTTTAGTAATGGTTTTAATGTTTGTTTCTGCAGCACAAAAATTCTGTGCAACCATGTTAGATACATTATGGCTACAAATGTATTTTAGTATAGAAATATGTCAGTGTTGTTACTTTTATCCCGGTATAATCAGTGAATTTTCCTTATACTCATTTTGAACTGCAGAATAAAAATAATCTATGTGTAAGCATGTCATTGTTACTTTTGAAACTCGAATAAAAAAATCAAGAATAATGCTTTTCCTGAAAAATTCTGAAATCCATAATATCAAATCACTAATCATGCTATCAATAGATTTCTTGAATTAAAAAGAATTTTTTTTTCCTTTTTCCAATGGAAACAAAACTTTGGAGATGTATGGTCAAGGTAGAGTTCATGATCATTTGCTCTTACAGTCCAAAACACTCTTGCTTTTATTTCTTTTGATATTTATTTGTTGGAACATAAGAAGTCAGGTCCTCAAAACATGTGGAAGAAGAGTTAAGACAACATGACCTGCCTTGTCCTTTATTTCCTCAAATGAAGGACTGCTTAGAACCAAGCCTGAAACCATGTTTGTTTGTTTGTTTGTTTGTTTGGGGGGGGAGGGCTACTGATCTACTATACTTGTCTGCTTGGATTTCATATTGTCTTGTCCTTCAGATTATTGCATTTTCCCAATCACATTGAAGTTTAGAAATCTCCATGATGTAAGTCAGAAACATTCCCAGGATGTCAGAGCTGTAGGCAAACCACATCCCACTACCATAAACTGAATGTCATGCAGTCTGTAAGTAACCAGGCGGAAAATCTAATTTCCCATTGTCTGGCCCAATAATATATATCTGAAATTCAGCAGATATACATCACCTCATGTGAATTCCCAGGATTGTACTCAGATTCTTTTTTTAAGGTGCAGCAAGAAAATCCTAGTATATACATTTCTGTTACCTATATCTGAAAATAGTCAGATTTCATTAGAGTATAGAGTGCAAAACAAGAAAGATGAATACATTCAAACATCATATTTATCTTCGATATGAAAATTTAAGTGAGATACTTGTAAATGACAATATACAGCCCCTAGATGAAATTCAGGTTAGTGAATTATCTAGAAGCTTTGTCTTGTATGGACTCTGTGTGAACTGGATACATTTAACTTAAAGAAACAAAGACTTAGAGCCATAATATCGATTTTCAAATAAAAGAAGGTTTGCCCACTGAAAGAGGGGTTACAGTTATGTTGTTTTGCTTTAGAGGGTAGAATTACGCCCAGTGGTGGAAGGCTATTGGATACTGAGTTCAACTTAATATTTTAAAAAATCTGAATATTTAGAGATAGCCAACAAGCCTCCCTCCACAAGCAATGAATCTCTATTATTGAAAATATTTTAGAGTCTGAATGACCACCTGCCAATAATGCTGAAAAGAAGACTCTTGACCTGGTAGGAAGTTTGGATTTGTCACTTTAAAGGTTCATTCGAACCCTGGCAGTGCTATCTCCACCTTTCTCTGATCTCTCATTTTCCGTTTGCTCACTACAGGATAATATACAGAGAAGGGAGAAGGGAAGCCTAAATTCACTTGTTATTTACTAGTGGATAAACTTATTAGTAAGCTCTCATAAACGTTTTCCCCATGCCACTGTTTTGCTGCTTCTCAGACTGCCTTTTCCAGGACTTGAATTCCCAGACTCTTACCCAATTTTCATGTAGCTTTTCCTTAATTCTTTTTTGAGATCGTGTGTGTTTTCTTTCTCTATCTTTCTGTTAGCCTTACTTAATACAACAATTGGTCATCTGAGAGTGTGAAGTTGGAAACTTCTGTTTCTATTTAAGTAAAAAAAAATTACTTTTCAAAGAAGCAGATTATGTTTGACTTCTTTGCAGTCTGATCAATGCCCTCAAATTCAAGACAAGAGATGGGAAACGGCATATCTAAGGCCCAGGCCGATGACAAGTGAACACACTGCTGTTTCTCACTAAACAGATCCCTAATCCCAAACTTTTCAAAATAGGTTTCCATGGTCAAATAAGCCTGGGAAATATTTATAATGCTAATGTTTATTATTTGCTAAGTGTATATATGGATCATGTTCAGAGTTTTATATATGTTATATTATTTAATTCTCAATCTCCCTATGAGGCAAAAGTTTTTGCCCTTATTTCATATCTGAGGCATAGAAAAGTCAAGAATTGCCACTACCTGGCTAGTGAATGGTAGTGCCAGGAATTTAACCAAATACATATAACCCTATGCCTTCACTAGGAGGCTTCTCATAGACTTAAGAGCGTTTTAGTGGTTTGTTCATCTCCACAAGAGAAATATCATATTAACTTTGTTCCAGAAGTTTTGATTACAAGGCCCTTTTGTGGCACATGGTGAGAAATTAGTATTTTCTTTCGAATAATGCCACCTTAAATTATCTTTTAGCTGTATCAGTAGTAATTTTTGTCTTTTTGATTAGAAATCATTTCAACAGAGGAAATAGTTTTAATTAGAAGAACCCTCTTTGTAGCTTGTAACAAAATGTTGTAAACTACTACTTGGGATAATTTTTTTATAAATGGAAGTTATAAAATAGGGCCAAAATTAGAGTGGAAACAGCGGCATATTCCGATTAAAGTTTTGGTTGGGTGATAATGAATGATTATTGTTTCAGGATGAGTTTGCGGATGGTTTGTAATGTAGCAAAAGCAAATCAATATAGAAAGAACATGTGTGAGTTTTGTAGGAGCCTATAATAAAATGGTGACAGATATCTCATAATCCCAGTGAATGTTACCTGAGCCATAAGGCTGTGACCTTCTCCGAAGCCTCTGGTTCTTGAGAAAGAGTTGTAGTGAGAGACGGCATGGTGATGGGGCTATATATCGAGGCCTTTGTGTTTGTATTTCAATAAATTGAAATTCGTCAGTCAATTTGATTAATGAATTTTGATTAAACCTCTTTAGTTGTTGTGAACAGATCCATACATGAAATTGTTTGACATTATTTTGGTGTTTTGACAAAATGGTCTTGTTCCTTTATTTAAAAATGAAAATGAGTTTGGGAAAAACTGAGTCATGTTTAATAAGTCACCTAGAAAAGTACTGAGTAACCTAATTAGGGATAGCTGAGGCATTTGTTAGGAAGAAAAAGGCTACTTAGTTGTAACCAAGGTCCAAGCTAAGATGCCAAGGTGTGTTTCAGAGGAGGTGTCGTCTCCTACAGCAACATATAAACTATTGCCCTGGAAAAAAACCCAAAAAACATCAGTCTATGTGAATATAGCAGAGTTGTTACTCCAAAGTGTGCTAACATAGAACTGGTAGGTATTGATGAATATATCTATTTAATATTTTGGCCTAAATTGCAATTACATGAAGAAAAAAATATGTAAAAGCCTGAGGCAACTTGTAGGAACATTAATGTTACAACCAGGTGAAACTGAAGCTTTGGGGCTGCTTGGAATTATTGCAAAACTCAGGGTTGTGCATAAGGTATAGCACCTTTAATGTTTAAAATTATTTGGTTTCTTGTAAATAAATATCATTGCCTGGAGCCTCAGACGTGGAAAGGCAGCTCTGACAGTTAACTAGTATTGGTTGCAGAAAGAAGATGCAAAACAAAGCTTTGAATGGATTTGAAGGGTTGGTGTGAGAAGAAAACGGGGTCAATACATTTGGAAAGCTAAAAGCAGTAGCCATGATAGAAATAGCACAATTATGAACTGAAGTTCTCTGCCTTCAAAATTGTTTCCAAGTGACCTTCTGATTCAGGAAACATTTTTATAGGGTAATTTCAAATACACAAGAGGACTTTTAAAGTTGTAGTATAATGTTAAGGAGAATGACAAATATTGGCCTTGCATTTTCAACCCAACTAAAAATGCAGGAATTTACCATATAACAATATTTAACCAAAGGCTTCTAGTCCGTATCATTAAATTTAATTTCCTCTTCATTGGGGATCAGTATTTATAATCAAGAGCCTTTGTGTCTTATCTATCAAAGGCTCGTTTGTGGGTACGGGGCTTGCAACATGAGAAATACGGTGTGATTCTTCACACTTTCCCTTTATCCCAGCATTGATAGTAAGTCAGATCACACTGTTACATATCGCACATCGCCAAAATTAAACCGAAGGGCATAGCAGCTTCCAGCTCTCTGCTTGTAGTGAGCTAAATCAATTGGCTTGAACAGAAACACAAAATATGACTGCAGGTAAGCCCTAGGATTGGTATCTACAACTGCACTTTGGATAAAGCATTTTTTTTTTCTGAAGGAAACTGCTCTTTTAGCTGAAAAACCAATGTGCGTGTTTTGCTATAATATAGTTAGAAAGGCTTCAGGATGTGTAAATCAAAGCCATTCCACTATGTGACTATCTCCCTAGGGCACTCTTAGTTAAGAACTAGATTTTTTTAAACCTTGAAAATACGTGGTTACAACGATATTTGTAGGTACCTCAGTGAAATAATGAAACATCTCAAGCAAGTGAAGAAAAAAATGTGAACTAAGAGATAAGTTCCTTTTATACCTGAGCAAACTACTATTTTAAATCCTCTTATTATAAGTTTTTTAGAATTCTGATACCCAAATATATAAATCTATTATTTATCTTATGAAGTTAATCTAGTGACATTAAAGACAAAACAATGAAATGATCAGTCCATATTTTCTATTGATTTTGGCAAACATGTGAAAAGATGGCATGGTATAGGAAATGCCAATGCGCCGTAGTTGAAAAACCATGAAAAATATTGCTGCTAAATTGCATAGTCTTAGATGAGTTATTTAACCAATCAAAATTTCAGTTTTCTCATATTTGAACTAGTATACTTTATAAAGTTGTTTTATTAATAAGTTTTAAGACAGTAATATAGTACTGCTGATAGTTATTATTCATAAGAGCCTTCATTTATGAAAACTTCACTTCCTTCAAGGTCAAGTGCTACTCCTTCCTGTACTTAGCTGAAATCTCTGTGGACTTATTTTACATGTGGTAATCTATAAATGTTCTTCAGTGGACTGACCCCTAGTCTATGAACTCAAAGAGCACAGGTGGATTACAGAGATAGGGCTCATATGAAGAAATTTAGGCACTGGGAGTTATGGGGTTACAGCCAGTTTAGCATAGATTATAAACAAAAGGAATGTCAAGTAAGCTCGTAGTGGACTATAATGTTCAAGGAGGCTTCAAAATGTGCAAGTTGTAGGTTATATGATAAAAGATTTCTATTGGCAAAGAGAAAGGTGAAGGGGATTATACATGGGGGTGCACCAGGGGAAACGTAAGTGAAAAACGTGTCCAAGAAGCAATAATTTGACTCACAGAAGTTGAGCTCAAAAATAGATCTGGTGATCTAGTTTGAGCTGTACCTAAAGCACAGGAGAGAGCTTTCATAGTCACGAGTTGTTTCTGAGTTGGTGAATGCCTTGATGAATTTGATTATGTGTTGGTAGCTATCCATTTAGCAGTATACCAGTATAAGAAATACCTCCTATGTGCCAGTATTTGTAACTCCCTTCACCTCAGTTGCTTCATCTAGCATAAAATAGGCTTATCCAAAAGCTGAAGGCTGAGCTAGATGTTTCTTGTGGTCCTCCTAAATTAGATATCAGTGTTCTTACTTTTTTT
>NW_017732742.1:25495-52878 GCF_001890085.2 Hipposideros armiger
GGAATTGTTTTCTTGATTTCTCCTTCCGATAGCTTGTTATTGGTATATACAAATGCAACTGATTTCTGAGTATTGATTTTGTATCCTGCCACTTTACTGAATTTGTTTATTAGATCCAATAGCTTTTTGATAGAGACTTTGGGATCCTCTATATATAGTATCATGTCATCTGCGTATAATGACAATTCAGTGTTCTTACTTTTGATTGGCTTTATATAACATGACTTTTTTTAGGGGTGGGGAGCTGTAATTATTTTAACACATTTATCACAGCAAGGTGATCCTCCAGGTTTCCGTTTCCACCTCTTAAAACTGAAGCATTTTATCTTCCATTTGATTCCCCAATCATCTCTTTCCTATAGAAAGCACACACCAATAGTGTCACATCATTAATTTTCCATCACATCAGTATTTTTCAAGTGAGATTTCCCTCTCTCATTTATGCTGTTGGGAAACATTTTTTAAAACCCTGGTTTAAAATGTATAGCTTTATGTTTTGAAATGTTTCCTTCATTCTTTTCCATACCAACTCAATTAAAATAGATGCTTACTTACTGCTGAGTGATTGACAGACATTTAATTCTTTGAAGATAATTGTTTATCTCATATAATCATAACTGTAGTCATAAAGCATTAAGGCTTAATTCTTTGGATGAACCCTGACTGATATCTTTCATTCACCTAGATTAAAATGTCACAAAACTTTCCTTCTCCACTTAAAAGAAGAATGATTTTCTAAACTACTGGGTTGTCAGAAAAGTCATGACGTATTTTTTCTGTTTTTTGTTGCAAAAATGCGTCATGAGTTTTTTGACAACCAATATTTTAGTTTCTAAAGTTCTCTGAATGAAGAAAAGACTACAAAGTGTGATGTAATGAAGAGAAAGCAGCAGTAGTGGATTATGGTCAGGCTTTGTCATGAATTTGCAGTATTAGATAACTTATTCTGCCTTGGCCTCTGCTTTCCTCTTATAGAAAGCCAAACAATCCACATGAGCCTTGCCAGAATGAAGACTCATATGGATGCAGATAAAATTCAGCCTTCTGTCAAAATGTGTGTACTCTCTATATCTACGGAACATAGGCTACACACAGCCTCAATGAGTAAACACAGGGAGTTCCCTAATTTTACTGTTTTACCTATCATAACACTTGACACGAAGGCATGGCTTCCTCAGGATAAAATTCACCTACTGGGAACTAAGAACTAAGCTTAGTTTGGTTAAGCCAGAAGACCTGGGTTCATGTCCTAATTCTCCTGTTTATAAGGTTTGTGACTTTGGGTAACATGTACATTGGCCTCTGTTTGAATTGGGGAAAAACACAAACAAACAAACAAAAAACCTTGATTCTTCATCTGAATACTGTTATTCAGTGACAGAAATATAAATACAATAGTACTTTTCTCACTGTGTAACTGTTCTTAAACCCATGACAGCCTTTAGTCTTGGGTATTGGCACACAGAAACAGAGAAGACATAATAGATCACGTGGTGTCTTCCCACCCCGGGACCAGATCTCCTTCAGATACTTTTCTGTTGCCCCATCTTGGAATATCACTGAATCCATCCAGTGACCGATATGTACCTTCCCTTTCTTGAAGGCCAAGACTAGCTCTTCATCTCACAGATACTTAAGTATTTTTTATGTATTCTGCAATTCTTCTTATTTAAAAAAACAAACAAACTAATCTCCTTAATGCTGCTCTCCATAATCAACACTGTTCAAAATCTCTTTGAAATCTGTTTAACCTGTAAGCTTTATTTTCTCCACTGAAGAAGTTTTAATTTCTTTTGGGAGCCTGTATTTTTCTTGGACCTTCAGGAGAGATTAAAGGCCATTATTTTCAAATATTTTTGAACCATACAATACACAAGTACCTCTGTTGCTTCTGTGCACAAAAGAAAGCATTATGTTAAATGATTGGAGTTATTTTTAATGCTAATTTGAGCACAAACTTATTGGAATGAATTTATCAGCCCCGAAACACCCACTGTGAGTTACCACAGGTTGCTCCTGTAAATGAGCTGCATCCCAGTGAGAAAATACATTTTAAAATGAAAAGGAAATCTATTTCAAGATTTTTTCTTCCTTTACTCAGGTGCTCTGTAGTTCATAACTAAGTTCACCAATGTCTTAATAGGAAAAGTACCATGTGACATTATACAAAAACAAATCTTACTTATTACAGAAATAGGGTAAGCAAAGCAAACATTAAAAATGTAATTGGTGTTAAGTTAGCCAATTTGGTGAGATAAAATAAGAGGTTAAGCTAATAGGTGTATGCAGTCAAAAAAATATCTACTTAAACTATAACTGTTGCATTAGATTGTTTATATGATGTTGTTTCATGCTTAAAAGATTTGGGGCCATTTATAAAGCAAGATGTTGATTCATTTACCCAGCAACAGCCTGGGAAATGTAATTGAAAGCAGCTGATGCAGTGATAATGCCAGACCTCAGAATAAATGTCAACAGAGAATGGAAAATTGTTTGTTGGTATACTTGTGTTTTTTTTTTTTTTCTTTTAAGAGCAAAAATTTGATTTCAAGAAAGGAAATTGCATCAAAGGGAAAACCAAAAGAAACTGTGTTTTTCCAAAGTCCATGAGGGGGTGTACTGGCAATTCTTATAAGTAAATAAGCAAGAATCCAGTTTAATTTGTGATATTGTGGCTCTTAATGCAGTAAGTAGCAAAATTATGTAGTAATGTCATTCAGACATTAGAACATTAATTTTTTAAGTACCCAGGCTAAAATGAAGGTGATCAAAACTAGAATTTTGCAATCAAGTTCAATTATACATCAAATAATCAAGTACCTTTATTACATACCAGTATTAAATTCTGTGGATACAAATGGAAAGAAAACACACTCAGACTTCAAGACAATTCTATGAAGGAATAGAAAATCAGATGAGTATAATATTTCTTATAAAAAATCACTGAGTAGTAAAAAATATAGAGTTTTGTCTTAAATTCTGAGAAAAAAATGGTTTTAGCCACCCAATCATGACTCACAAATGGGCTATATCTCGTAACACTTGAATCAGGGCTGGCAGAAATGATGCTGCACAACATCTGAGGCTACATCATAAGTAGTCCTGAAATTTCTGCCTTGGTTTCTGAAACACATTGTGGGGGAAGCCAGCAGCCACATTATGACTATCCCAAGATGCTCATGATGTGAGGAAGCCCAAGCTAGCCATGTGGAGAGAACACATGAAGAGAGAGAAATGATGGATCTCTCCAAGCCGTCACAGCTACCTCAGCCTAACCTCTGTACATGAGCGTGAAGGGGCCACCTTGGCCATACCAACCCCTGTAGATGTCAAGTGGAGAAAAACCAAGGCCCCCAGACATATGACCCTAGACAAGCTTTGTCAGAAATATCCAGCCATTTGAGCCACCTTAGCTGAGACAGAAAGTTGATTTGTTCATAATTAGTATCAGAGTATGTCAGAATAATAGTAATGTTTCAACTTTGAGGACATTTGCTTTGAGGAAAGTTTTTGGTGACATCTTCATCACATTAACAACGCATATTTCTCTTCCTAGTCTATTAAGAACATGGGAGGATGTTGAATTTATGGAATGCTCTTTCTTTATCCAAGCTATCAATTTTATTAGTCTCTCCATTAAACTAATTTTTTTTTTTAAGATTTTTATTGGGGAATTGGAACAGTGTTGGGGAATTGGGGGAAGGGGAACAGACAAGTTGCTGTCGTTTTGTTCTTCAGTCTAGTTGTGGAGGACGTTGCTTCACTGGCCCAAGTTGGCACCATCATTGCGCTCTTCCTGGGCGAGGCAAATCAGTCGCTGGCTTCTGGACTGCCGCTCACTG
This sequence comes from Hipposideros armiger, assembly GCF_001890085.2. Lineage (NCBI taxonomy): Eukaryota > Metazoa > Chordata > Mammalia > Chiroptera > Hipposideridae > Hipposideros > Hipposideros armiger. The sequence continues at coordinate 29,338 of NW_017732742.1, forward strand.
CGGCTCCTACCCTGCGGCTCCTACCCGCTCACGCTGGCTGCTGGCTACATACGGTAGCCCATGGCAACCCATTACCGCAGGGGCTGCAGCCTATGCCGTTTCCGGAGACTCAGGGCAGACCAGCTCCAGGTTGAGCTGTTGTTCAGCATCTTAGCTGTAGAGGGCAGTGTCACTGGCCCTCATATGTGGGATCTGAACCGGGCCCTCTGGTATCCCAAGCCAGCTCTTAATCAATGCGCCACTCGGCCGGCCCTAAACTAATTTTTGATAATATCGTGTATTGTATATTTGTTTTCCGATTCATTAATGTCTGATTTTATTTTATTATTTTATCTACTTCCTGTTTAGTGGTTTCTTGAGATAAATACTTAGCTTATTGACTTTAAGCCCTTTTGTCTTTTTAATATATGAATAATGACTTTAAATTTTAATCTAATAAATACTAATGAGGGGTTAAGTATCTCTGTAATCACAGCTTTAGCTGTATGTCTCACATGTTGGTATACTGTTTAATTATTTTATTGGTATAATAGAAATCATAACACAAATCTTAATTTACTAGGTGCATTATATGTCCATGCCAAGGCAAGAACCTTAGAACACTTAATTCCAGCTACTTCCCTTCAACCTTTTGTCAAGACATTGTCCTTTATCATCAACATTTATTTACATTTACCCCCAAATTTATCTTTTTTTTTCTTTTCTTCTCTTTTCTTTTCTTTGTTATTTCCTTCATTTTTTCCCCTACCTGGTTGGTATATAACCCTGTGTGTTTTTGTGTATATATGTACATATGTGTGTATGTATACATGTATATATTTTCCCTTCTCTCACTCCCTTCTTCCTTTCCTTCTTCCTTCCTTTTTTCCTTCTTTCTTTGAAAAACTTTTTTGTATTTCCTTTTGTGTTGTTCTTCTATTGTCAAATTCTCTAATTTTGTTTTTTATTATTTTCAGAATATTTTTGTATCCCACTCTTATATGGATATTTTTGCTGTATATTGAATTCTAAGTAACCATTTTGTTTGTTTTTTTTTTCAGCACTTTAAAATATCCATTATCACCAGGCTTTCATTATTATTATTATTTTTCCCCTGAATATAGCTGTAATTCTTATAGTTTCACTTTGGGGAAAAAAAAGTATGTCAGTTATCTCTGGCTACTTTTTAAGATTTTTCTCTTCGGTTTTCAGTAATTTTATTATGATATGTATAAATGTGGCTTTGTTTGCTTTTGGATTGGGCTTCATGGTCTTTTTGAACCTGTAGCTTGGTGTATTGGAAATTTATCTGTCATTATCTTCTCAACTATTATTTCTTTCCTTTCTGTTATCTCATTTGAGGATTTGAATTAAACCTTATGTGTTTTCACATTGTTTCCTTTTGTTTCTTGTGACCTTTGCTGAATAGTTTATCCTTTTGTTCCTTTATGCTACTTAATAGATACTTTGTTCTGATCTAACGCCCAAGTCAGTAGCATTCTCTTTAGCTGCTGTTAACTCATGTATTGGCGTCTTAAATTTAGTTAAATAATATTTCTAATTACAAAATTTCTATTTGATTCTTTTTGTAGGTTCAAGTTTCTATTGAAATTCTCCAATTCATCTAGTCTCTTAAATATTTACTCCTATTTAATTTAAAATCTGAGTTTGATACCTTCAAACCTGAATCTTCTTTTAGTCTTCCTATTATCTTTTTTTTTTTTCCTCTTGATATTTGGCCTCTTTTCACCCTTTTCCATTTCTGATTTTTTTTTAAGTGAAAGCCAGGCCTTTTATGTAAAAATTAAATTAAAATAAAATTAGGGAAACTTTGAGACTCTGAATAATGGAATAATGTCATATTCCTCAGAGAAGATTTATATATTTTTGAGAACATTTAGGGAAGGATAAATCACTTTAATCCAATCCAAGTGTTTCAAACCCAGATTTAATTTTTATGGAAGCTAGTGTGTATCAATATACTTTTTTCCTACCATATAGCCCTTGGGAAATCCCAACTGAAAGACTGCTGTTTTAAGAGCCTTTTCTTCTTGGCAAATCCAGGTCTCCAATTTTTTGTTTTCCCAGTCTTCTGTGATTATTAAATATTCTGTTAAATTTCTAAATTCCTCAGGAGCCATTTTAGAATCAGTCTAGGGTTAAAGTGACATCAAATGTTAATTTGAACTTTCAGCATTTCCCTTTCTTTCCCTTTCTAATTCCTTCAGTTACTTTACATCTTTTATTCATCTTTTCTCATGGTTTATGGTAGATATAAGTTAATCTATTATAGCCAAAAATAGGTATCTCGTGCTCAGTTTTCAGTCAGAAGAAACAGACTGCAACATATCTCACTTTTTGGTCAGCATGACACTACATAACACCTTTGCTATCCCTGAAAAAAATTCCAGTAGAATCTCTCTCCTTAGAGATAACCTTTTTTGTTGCTACTCTTATCTTAGTCAGTTACAAATCCTTTTTTGAATAACTACCTAGGATCCCAGAGGCTTTCAAGACTGATTCAAGCTCCTACCAGTATGCTCTGTATATCCTAAATGGAATGTATGAGCTATTTATTTTCCCTAGGCAGAATATCAAACAAATTCAACAGAATATGTTTATACACAAATGTAATGTGGTTTCCTTTTGGAACTTATGAACCTCTTTTTCCAAAGAATTTTATATTTGGTTTTGAAAAGATCTAACTAGCTTTCAAAATTAGAAAGAATACTGCATATCAGATTTCCCCTGTAGTTCTAACCTACTTTTCTTTTCTTGCTATCTTCCTACCTTAACTGTTCACTCCCAACAAGCTAGTGAAATGGTCACCATTCTGTAAATGCATTTGTATTTCCTATGCCCATGCCCTGGCTTTTGCTATTACTTCTTCCTGGATATATTCTATTTCTAATGCCACACATTGAAATTCTGTGCACTGGATAAGAATCTGCTTAAATGGCATAACCCCTATAATAACCGTTAGGATCATTTAAGCCCACTTTGAAAGGAAGAAAATGATCTATAATTATATGTAATTAGCATAAACTTCCTGTAGCAAAATGTTTTGCCTCACAGTTATTGTGTATCTGTGTTATTTCGTATGCTACTGTAACCTCCTTGAAGACAAGAACTTGGCCCTAAATTTGCATTCCTCATCACTTGAGTGCTTTGCATGTAGTAACTATTTACTTATAATCAAGTAAAATTATAAGAGCTAGAGATATTTAAATTAGATCCTGCAAACAGTGTAATTATATTGATTTTTAATTTTACCTAACACAGAATCATATAGGTTTTTAGGAATTATTTATAAAGATTAAGAAAATAATTACATAACACAATGCAAATAAAACTACTTTAAGAATAAAAATATAAATAGCAAGAATAGTGCACATATTATAAACTCTTGTATTTCCAGCATTTTAATGATAATATATTAACTATCATTAGAATGTTCATAATCAATTTTTAAGACGCTCTTCCTTTTTTTTGGTTGTTTTTGTTATTGGTTCTCAATTCTCCCCATTCAGATCGATCAATTAAAAAGGTGAGGACTAAAAACTTCACTAGAAATGCCTAAACCTTAACAGTATTCTTCAGGAAGAACTTCTCTGAGGCTGCAAAATCTATTTGACATTTTACAAGAATAATAATTTAGAACTTCAAACTGTTATCTCTAAAAATTTACAATATGCATCAGAGGGTAGGAATAAACAAATCTGTACAACATTTTGACGTGATAGTCATTTATTTTCCAATGACACCCATTTCTGTTTATAATAGTACTTATTTTTGTAAACAAGACAATCAGTCCTATCAAGGGCATACGCCAAATGCACAAGATCTGTCCTCACAAAGCTAGAAAACAGCATCCATGGCCTGTGAGCCATTTTCTATTGACTTGATAAGTGACTGATGGAGTCTTGCTAAATATCACAGGTATCATTTTCTTGTTTTTTTGCACATTTCCTCACCTGTCAATACTCACTCCATCAGCATGGTATTCATTTCAACATCCTGTGTTCTTTCTGCAACTTATAGTGGAACCAGCTTCAAAAATTTGGCAGCTGGAATTTAACTGATTATTTTCCCACTGAAAGGAGGTGCAGAAGGAAACCCAGCTTGCTCTTCCCAGGTGCACGTGTTGTGCCATGCCAAAGGGAGCATAAAATAATACATGATTGACAGTTACAGAAGCAAATAGAATTCAGAGATACTCAGGGGAAAGAAGATATTGACTGTGCAAGTAAGGCTATTTTTATGGTTACATTTTTAACTATAACTGGTCTTAACTGAAGGGAAGGAGAGCAGCTTGGGGAGTAATTAGAATACCAAAATGCAGATTTGCTCACTGCATATGTTATATAGTGGTTTATTAAAAACTGAGACCCTAACATATTAGTAGCTTCACGTAGGCTAAAGAAGAAATTTGCTCCTCTAAAATTCTTCTATAATGTAATTAATCCCATTTATATTTATCATTGTGGTCAATATTTTTACCTCAGTTTACACCTACATAATTTCATTATATCATTTTTCTCTTAATATTCTATAATTGTGTTTTGTTTATATAATGCCCATAATCTCATTTACAAATTCCATGAAGAATAATATTGAAATAAGCTACAACTTCCTTTTCTTCCCTCTTCTTTCTTAGAATTAAATTTAAAGTAATATCTTTTAATTTCAATTAATATTTATAAGGCATCTATTTAAAATGTACAATTCAGTGAGTTTTGAGAGTTGCATAACTATGGAAGCCACAACCACTATTAAGACAAAAACATGTCAGTCACCCCAAATAGAGTCTGTGTGCCCCTTTGCAGTTCATCCTTTCTTCTGCTTTAAGTGTCTAGAGCAGCGGTTCTCAACCTGTGGGTCACGACCCCTTTGTGGGTCGAACGACCCTTTCACAGGGGTCGCCTAAGACCATGGGAAAACAAAAAGATATTTACATTACGATTCATAACAGTAGCAAAATTACAGTTACAGAGTAGTAACGAAAATAATTTTATGGTTGGTGGTCACCACAACATGAGGAACTGTATTAAGGGGTTGCGGCATTAGGAAGGTTGAGAACCGCTGCTCTAGAGGTTAGTTCGTATATTCTAGAATTTTATATAAAAGGGATACTACAGTATTTACTCTTTCATCTGCCTTCTTTCTTACCTAGTATAAATAATTTGATATTCATCCCTATGTTGTTATCAGTCACTCACTGGCTTTTTATCATTGCTGATTATTATTCAATTGTATTTTGGGTTTGTTGATCCAAGCATCTGTTAATAGATTTGAGTTGTTTCTAGCTTTTTATTATTATAAATAAAACTGGTATAAATATTCATATATGTCTGTGTAGATACGTTTCTATTTTTCTTGAATAATATATAGTTTAGAATCACTGAGTCATATAGTAAATATATACTATGTACATTTTTACAAAACTGCCTGATAGTTTTCCAAAGGGTTGCCCCATTTTATATTTCCACCAATAATGCATGAGAGTTCCAGTTTCTCTACATCTTGTCCAGAATTTAAATATTGAGAATTTTTTTAAAATTTTAGCTATTCTGGTGAGTGTGTAGTATTATCTCATTGTAGTTTTAATGTTCATTTCCCTGATGAGTAATGATGTACATCTTTTCATGTACTTATTTGCCATTGTAGATTTCCTTTTGTGAAAATCTATTCAAATCTTTTGCCCATTTTTATTGGGTTATTTGTCTTCTTATTAAGTAGTAAAGTCCATTAGTGGACATATACATTGTGAATATTTCCTTGCAGTCTGGCTTTGTTTTCTTAATCAAGTATTTCAAAGATTAAATGTTTTTAAATTTGATAAAACCAAATGTTTTATAAAACCATAATTTTTGTTGTTGTTGCAGTTTATACTTTTAGAGTCCTATTTAAGAAATCTCTCTCAGGCCAGGGTCCTCAGTTGTCCTGTTTTTGTTTACTTTTCAGTACTCTGGTTGTTGCTTTTACATTTTATCTGGAATTTTTCATGGTAATCATTGGTAGAGACAGGCTAAATGGACTCACTCCACCTTGGGTGCTTATCTTCTAATAGAATTTTGAGACACCAGGAACAACAATGTAGGTGAAGGAAATCTCTCTTAACTGAGGTCATGTTGCTTGAGAGATAGAATTTAAAGATGTTCTGGAAGTCTGAGAATAATTTCAGTATATGGGCAGCAGCACATGAAGCATAAAGGTACAAATTTGGACTTAACTTTCATAAGTCCTGCCTTTTTCTTGTTGTCTAAATTATTTCCTGGTAATACTCAAATCTGAAGAGAACTTATTATTTACTTCTGCTCACAATACTGGTATAAAATTCTATAGTCTAGGCTACTTTGCATGTCATATTTATTAAAGTATTCCTTCTCTTGTATTGCCTGCCAGTGATAAAAGCATAACCTCTTACACCAAAGGCTCACAGTCTTGGGGAAAAATATGGATAATGCTTCCCCCATTTAAGGTAGCATTTTAGCACCAGAGATTGCCACATAACCTAAACTAGCTTGTTAAGGAAGGCAAGGCTTATCTCTTGCAATAATGGGACTGTGGGCCATTTGGAATAAAACTCTGGAGTCAGTTCAAGAATCTGCCTAATTCCAGCGGACCTCAGAGACCCTTATTCTAAGACAGAGAGAAGGATTTTATGTGGTTGGATAGCAGTCCTTAGTGACTCTATTCCATATTCTACCATCATAAATCCGTAAAGAATGGGTATTTTGATTATCATGTTTGATGTGGGAGGCATGGATTTCATAAGAATGTGTTTCTAAGAATGCAAATATTTGGCGTCTTAGTCAACATTTGCTCTGTGTGTGTGTGTGTGTGTGTGTGTGTGTGTGTGTGAACTTTGCCATTGTGGTGCACAGTGGAGAGACGATAATAACAGTGCCAGCCTGATCTGTTTTCTAGGGTATCACTCTGCCCAATACACAAAATGTTCACACATTTCTGGAAAGCAAATTGTTGTTCTCAGCTAAACTAGCTTTGATTGAAAGGGAGCAAGGGCAAGTGTATGAAATCCCCCAAAATGTGTTACAAATGTTAAAAATTGACAACTTTTAAATTGTTTAAAGGTTTAAAGGTTTAGAGGTATTTGTTTAGAGGTTTAAAGAAATCTACCATAAATACTACTTTTATTTTTAAGTCATTTTTAATTATGTGATAGTGACAATTTCCAAATGATGACATTCGATTAAGTTCCTATTGGAGGGTTTAGGGACTGAGAAAATAAATAAAAATACAGATTTCTTATAATACCTTCCTTGATCATGAAAAATGAGGAGGCTGTTCTCTCTTGGTCATGCTTCTCATGAGTAATACCTCTTCCTTCCTTGATAAGAAGCAATGTAATAACCCAGACTGTGTTTCACAATCTGTGTTCTTGATTTTTATCTTCACAAGTGAAAAAAGAGAGGTTGTTTTCCAAAGGCAGAGCTCCACAAAAGCCACAGTATAGTTGAGTTTTAAAAGAAATATAAATATGTAATGGATTCTTTTTCAGGCATGACCAATATTATTCCATATAAAAGCGGTATTTCATATACCTATATGGCAAGAAATTCTAAAGCAGTGATATTTAAAGTGATCTCAAGCCACATACACACTTTTCTGCTAAGCTTTTATTTTTAAAGTGGTCACATTTTTCAGTGCCTCATTTTCATTTTGCAGTATTATAGAAAATATATCTCACAAAAACACATGCTTTTTATATACTTCATTATTGTCTTCCATACTTTCTCATTACCTGGTCCATGTGGTTAGGGAAAATATAGTTCCTGGAATGATCCTGCAATGATCTATTCCCTGCCCTTCCTCTTCTGAAGCCCCACAGAGCAAACTGTAAGTATATCATGTTATACCTAATATTAAATGAAGAAATAATTCCAATATGCAAAACGTATCTAGGCAATAGGAAAAGAGAGTAGCCTGATAAAGAGGCTAAAAAGGACAGTATGAGACAGACACATTCCAATAAGTCTCATGTGTCAAATTCCTCAATAAAATAATAGTCTTGCGATATATTAATTATAGCATAACCAACGTGGCTTGATTCCAGGAAAGCAAAGTTTGTATTTTTGTTTCACATTAGAACATCAATTATTGTGATTTACTACATTCATAGATTAAAGGAGAATATCATAAGTTATTAGTAGGTGAGGGGAAGCATTTCACTAAATTTAACATCATTTATTAAAAAAAAAAAAGCCCTCTTAGAAACCAGTATAAAAGGAAACTTTGATCATGATGATGAAATACTCCCTCTTTATGTTTGAAAACATCACTGTTTACTCTAGGAGGATGCAGTTTCTGATTGCAGGAGCTGACCTCTTATAGTTAATGGTGCTGGGAAGGAAGCCGAATGTAGACGTTCAGCATTCAAGTTCCTGAACTTTTGCGTGTTCCCACCACTCCCACTGGCATTGTGCAGTAATTGACTCTTAAGCTCAAAACAAGGTTTCTTAAACCTCAGCATGCATTCGAATCCCTGGTGGAATTGTCAGAAAAGATGGCTGCGTCCCACTTCCGTGTGTCTGATCTACTGTGTCTGGAGCAAGGCCTGTGAATTTTCATTTCTAACAAGCGCCCAGGTGATATCGATGCTGCTCGTTGGGGTACCCAACATTGAGAACCATGGGCCTTGAACAACAAGTGTGATGCTGAGGTTGGAGAGGCAAGGCAGTGACTGCGGTAGATAGTTTTAGATGCCACTGCTCAAAAGTGACTCAGAGGTTTAAAATTTTAGTCTTTGTGACACTTTTGGTTTGTTCCTGGTTTCTTTAGCTCGGATTCCTAGAAAAAAAGTTCATGAGTAGAATAGTATTCCATTGTGTGTATGTACCCATCTTCTTCATCCAATCATTTATAGAAGGACACTTTGGTTGTTTCCATGTCTTGGCCACCATAAATAAAGCTGCAATGAACATAGGAGCACGTATATCTTTATGGATAAATGTTTCCAGATTTTTTTTGGGTAGATACCTAGGAGAAGGATTGCTGGGTCATATGGTAATTCTTAATTTTTTGAGGAATCTCCACACTGCCTTCTGTAGCGGCTTCGCCAAATGCCATTTGTGACAACATGGATGGATCTTGAGATTATTATGCTAAGTGAAATAAATCACAGAAAAAAGTTGAGAACGATATGATTTCACTGATTTATGGTATATAAAACTGAAAACACCAAAGGAACAAGACAAACAAATGAAGAAACAAAAACTCATAGACAATAGTTTAGTGGTTACCAGAGGGTAAGGAGGAAGGGGAATGGTAGATGAGGGTAAAGCAGGTCAAATCTATAATGATGGAAGGACAGCTGACTCTTGGTGGTGAACACACAACATGATGTATAGATGATGTATTACAGAACTTATACACCTGAAACCTATGTAACTTTACTAATGTCACTCCGATAAACATTAATTAAATTTTTTTTTAATATTTCTGTCACGTACAGAAAATTTTACTAAACCAAAATTATCAAAGATGATTTGAAATAGCTATATTTGGTGTGATAAGTAGCCATAACTCTTCTTTATTTGAGCTTCTACAAACATGATCTATTTTTAGGATAGTACTCACTGTCTTGTATCCCAGACAATATTTTAATATATGTATCCTATTACCCTTTATATTCATGAGATCAGTTTTATTTCTTATTTTTTTAATCTCTATTTCTAACACAGTGAAAAAAATAATATTAAATGAATGTACGAATGAATGCATGGGTGGATGAATTAATGAATACTTTTTCACATATAGATCTTTTAAATTTTTGTCTCTGTAATGTCAAGTCTAGCTTCTTCCTGCTTTCTCTATTTCATATTAGCATTTCAAAGCAATATAAATTCAATACCTGTGTCATTTGATTCATTGTGTTTGTCTTAAAATTTTGCATTATATTTCATTCTCCACTGGGTAATTAATTTTTTGAGTAGTGAAAGAAAAACAAAACTTACTTGTATTTGCACACATTTTACTTATGTATCAGAATATATATCTGAAAAGAATGCCTCTCAAATAAGAATTTTCTTTTATTTGAGCAATGTGTAACCCCAACTATTACTATACTAAAATTGAAAAAAACATTGCCAATGGAAACGTCTGTGTAAGTAATTTAACATGGAAATAGGGTACAAATTACATCTCTTCAAGGGAATATAGCAAAGTGGGTCTCTTCTGCCACTTGGGAAAATTGTAAGTAGCACATGAAATGGGAGAGTTTAATTTTGTATGTTGCAGTGCTTGGCAATTGAACAAGAAATGAATGGCTAGGTGCTCTTTCAGTTCCTGCCAAATGCTACTGACCTGAATCCAGGACTTTTTGGAAGATAAGGGGCATGGGGGTCAATCCAATTTGATCTTTTAATTCCTGTATTAAGTAAAGTCTCTCTGGGACAGATAAGATGAAAATCTCTGTTACTTGTGTATCTGAGCACTCTTCCAAAAATAGTTTTCTGCTTAGCACAGAACCCAGGACTCTGATTCAAAGGCAGATAATGGAAGGAGTCTTTTTTAAAATTTTTATTAAATTTATTGGGGTAAAATTATATAGGTTTCAAGTATACAATTCTATAACATCATCTGTATATTGCATGGTGTGTTCACCACCCAGAGAAAGTTCTCCTTCTATCACCATATAATTGACCCCCTTTACCATCTACTACCACCCCTCCCTGCTTACCCTCTGGTAACCACTAAACTGTTGTCTGTGTCTATGATTTTTTTGTGTGCTTGTTTGTCTTGTTCCTTTGTTGCTTTCAGTTTTATATCACACATATGAGAGAAATCATATTGTTCGCGACTTTTTGTCTGTCTGACTTATTTTGCTTAGCATGAAATCTCAAGATCAATCCATGTTGTCGCAAATGGCAATATTTCACCTCTACACATGACTGAGTAATATTGTATCATATATATGTACCACATCTTTATCCAATCACCTATCAAAGGACGCCTTAGCTGTTTCCATGTTTTGGCCACTGTGAATAATGGTGCAATGAACATAGGGGTACATATATCTTCACAGATAAATGTTTTCAGACTTTTGGGGTAGATACCCAGAAAAGAGATTGCTGGGTAGTGTGATAATTCTATTCTAATATTTTGAGGAACCTCCATACTGTTTTCCATAGTGACTGTACCAATTTACCTTCCCACCAACAGTGTATGAGAGTCCCTTTTCCTCCACAACCTCTCCAACACTTATTATTTTTCTTGTTGATAATAGCCATACCAACAGGTGTAAGGTGGTATCTCATTGTGGTTTGGATTTGAATTTCCCTAATAGCTAGTGAAGTTGAGCATGTTTTCATATATCTGTTGGCTATCTGTCTTCTTGGGAGACACTTCATCTGTTCAGGTCCTTTGCCCATTATTTAATTGGATTGTTTGATTTTGTTGTTGTTGTTGTTGAGTTGTATGAGTTCTTTTTATATTTTGGATATTAGCCCCTTATCAGAGGTGTTGTTTGCAAAGTATCTTCTTTCATTCAGTTGGTTGCCTCTTTGTTTTGTTGATGGTTTCTTTTGCTTTTGCAAAAGCTTTTTAGATTGATATAGTCCCATTCATTAATTTTTGCTTTTAATTCCCTTGCCTTTGAAGTCAAATTCGTAAAATCCAATCTGGACCCAAGGTGCATACGTTTAGTACCTAGGCCTTCTTCTATGTTATTTATTGTTTCAGATCTTATGTTTAGGTCTTTGAACCATTTTGAGTTTGTTTTGGTATATGGTGACAGTAGTCTAGTTTCATTCTTTTGCACATAGCTTTCCAATTTTCCCAGCACCATTTATTGAAGTGGCTTTTTTTTCTCCATTGTATGGTTTTGGCTCCTTTGTCAAATATTATCTGCCCATATATATGTGGGTTTACTTCTGGGTACTCAATTCTATTCTATTGGTCTGTGTGTCTGTTTTGATTATTGTCATGCTGTTTTGATTATTATCACTTTATAGTATAAATTGAAGTGAGGGAGTTGATACCTCCAGCCTTGTTTTTTTTTTTTCTTTATTTTTGGATTGCTTTAGCTATTTGGGGTCTTTTGTGATTCCATACAAATTCCATACAAAAAAAATCTGCTGATTTTTTGTTCTATTTCTTTCAAAAATGCCATTGGGATTTTGATAGAGAAGTCTTTCCACCATTTTCCCCCCCAGGATGTTGAAGTTGTTTCAGATCCTTTAACCTTATATTTATTGATCCTCCCCCAACACCTGCACCATATCCCCCACCCCAGTCAGATTCTGGAAACTTTGTTTGACAACTTTAAATTTCATCATGTCAAAAGTGTTGTAATTTTCTGAGTGTTTTCTTAAGTTTGAAAAGATAAGTTTCTTGGTAACATGATTACTAGACTTAGTGGGATGATCACATTGTGAAATATAAAAATGTCAAATCACTGTATACCTGAAACTATTGTACATTGAATATTGAAAATATTGTATATTGAAAATATTGTATACCTGAAACTCTTATAACCAATACAAGATTGTATACCAACTATACTTAAGTTAAAAAAAATTAGAAATTTGGGAATCACTGACATTGCTGATGCTATTTATTTTAATCCCTGATCTAAGTACCAGAAATAACCAAAAGTACAAAAGTATGGTGGAGATACAAAGTGAAATAATGTGGCAATAAAAGGAGAAGCAGTGAAGAGGCTTTGTGCAATAAGACGGGAGAAAGACGATGAGGCTCTGATCTAAAATAGTGTTAGGAGGGCTGAAAGGCATGGGTGTAAGCCTGGTGAGATTGACAAGCCTTCTCAAGCAATTGTAGATGAAGATGAAAGTTGAAGATTGTTTCTAATTCTGAGCTGATATCATTAATTGCAAAGGGAAGGTAGAACAAGGAAGAATTGGAGGTTTTTGTGGCATTTAAGAAAAATATAGTTTGGTTTGGGGCAAGTTAAGATTGATATGGTGGGATTCTTTTGAAGGAAGATGTTGGGAAATCAGAAATATGAAATTAGAGTTCAGAGAAGATTTTTTGGCAAGAGATACAAATCCAAATTATGTATATATAGTCAAGAGTTGTATGTAGAGTGAAAAAAAAAAAAGAATCTCCTAAGTGTTTTTATATGTATGACTCCATTTCATTGTCACTACTGTCTACTGTGGAAGTTAGTAATATTATTTATTTTAAAATGAGAATATTTTAGCACAGAGATTTTTAGTGCTTTTCCTAAGAATACCATTGCATGGTGGATGTATTAGTTTGCTTGGGCTTCCAACATGGTTGGATTCTTGTGAAAGCTCTCTTCCTGGCTTGCGGAAGGCCACCTTCTCACTGTCTGCTCACATGGCCTTTCTTTCCTCAGTGGGTGCATAAGAGAGAGAGAGGGAGAGAGGGAGAGAGAGAGGACACTCTTGTCCTAATTCTTGTCCTCTTCCTATAAGGCCACCAATCCTATCAGATTAGGACCTTACTTTTATGACCTCACGGAACCTAATTACCTCCTAAAAGCTCTATCTCCAAATACAGTCAGTCTGAGGGTTAGGACTTCAGCATATGAATTTTGAAGGGTACACAATTCAGTCCATAGCCGGGGACCTGGGATTTGAACCCAGGTAGACTGTAGAAGACATACCCTTTACTGCTAAATGTGTGCTACAAGGCAGTAACTGTCTTTAATTACCAAGGGCCAGTAATCAAAATCCTTTGTGAATATGAGGAAAGCAAATGATGACATGGCTGGCATAGGCAAAGGGTGGTGATACTGAATGGAATAAACTTTAATTAGGAATACAAAATTTGTAATATATAGTTTTGTCCTCAAGAATATTTATTTAATATTTTGTATGTATACTTTATGTATACTATTCTTTATGTACAGTACATATGACTATAATGTAATATATATTATACTTTTTAAGTAAAACATAATATAATTTATGTCATATATTTTTATATATTACATGTAATATACTTTGTAAATAAAATATAATATGTATGCTCTCTCTATATATATATACATATATTTTTGTTGGGGTTTTTTTCAATATAAAAAGAAAGCTATGTTTCTTTGCAGTATTTCTACCTGAAAGCTACAGAGTGCTTCCAGGTAAAAATCATTGTCAGTGATGCCTAAATCCTCGTCTTTTGACTCTTCAGGCAGGTTTTTATTCTTAGCAGGGAGTAGAGTGTTTCTCAGAAATTGGAATCAGTTATCAACTCTTATACAAAAGAAAAAGTACAGCTGGAAATACATCTATAGAGAGAGAGCCATGGGACAAAGTGCTCCTTAAAGCCATGTGCCTTGCACAAAGAGAATTACACATTAAGTGTTTATACCTGTACGTGAATTTTTCAAAGGTACCTTTAGATGCTTCAAACCAGCTCATCTGCTTCATTAGCATCTAACATGTAACCTCAGTGTAATAACCAGAAACATATATTTTAGAAATAAGCAGTATCCAAACTGATTTTCCTCCTGTAGGTCAAGAAAGAAATTTTCTATGAAAAAAATAGATGATTGAGTTCTAAGAGAGAAAAAAAATATCATTCCATAGTGTTTAGTCCCCATTTATTGTTTGTTTTGCTTCTGATCAAATATCAGTGTGTAATTAGAATGTCATGTTTGTGGCTTCTTAATATATTGGTTTATATTTGCCCCTAAATAACTCTAATATGTGACCTCGTTTTCAGATTTCAGAAAAACAGTCATTAGACTAATCCAGGCTTCAGGATAACTTTGTAGATAGGTTTCAAAAATCATTAGTCAGTCAAAATATTTGATAGGGCTATAAAATGATTTGACCCTGTTTACAGTTATCCATGTCACCCCATCTACTGCACCGTTGGCCCTTTGTTTTTCTACTGACCCCCATGTCATTAGAATGAGAGGATGTACGTAAACCTACAACAAGCATTTGAGACTAAAATATATTACCCCAAAATATCAGAAACATGAGGGATAATGATTGATGAACAAATGGCTGTTTATTGAACAATTAATGTTTTAGTCACCTTCATATAACTCTCCCTTTGTGTCCCGTAGCCCAATGACTTTGTTATTCTTAGTACTTCCACTTCAAAGTTGAGAAAACTGAGTTAGCAAAATGGTTAAGGGCACTGACTTACACAGCAGACATGAGCAGGTTTGAATCCCAGTTTTGCTATTTAATAGCTCTGAGGTCCTGGGAAGGTTTATTTGTTTGTTTTTAAACCTTTTAACATTTTATTTTCATCTTATATAAGAGTAGAATTGATAATATCACCCACCTCAATAGCATTGTGGGTAGAATAAATTGAGCATGTGCTAGAATAAAATGATCATGCTAGTGTGTAGCACTTTTTCAGTCAAAATAGCCAACAAATGAATGTGGTGGTGTTTGGTACAAATGCTGTGACTTGTCCAAGGCCACACAGCAGGTAAAAATGAGAGTCAGGACTCAAAGCAAGATTCTCTAAGACTGCAATGCTTTTCCCCATGAGATACTTTTTACTGAGAATAATAAATATTTCAGATAGGCTCTCTGCTGTTTATTAGGTCTAGACTGATTTTGTTGAAGTGAATTTGTAGGTCAGTGTGTATTTTCATGCATGATTTAGGATTTATATAAGGCTAAATGCAGAGGATTTACTTAATACTGTAAGAGTAAGTGAAACAGACATAGACTTGTGTGAAAAACGGAGCTGCTTGTTGTACTGTAACAAGTGCCAGGGGACATAGACATCTCTGGCCCAGGGTATCACAACCACCTACAAAACTTCACCATTCCTCTTTGTCTTAGCCAAGGGACTTTCCCTGCACCTGCAGACATCCTGCTACTACTTTCTACTCTAGCGGGGAGTGAATAGATTTCTATCCTTTCAATTTTTGTATTGTTTACCCAGTTTTCTAAATGTTAGTCTTATGGAAATGTATCTAGAAGTGGTATTAACAATGAAGGTCAAATTTGAGTAATAAAGTTGCAATGTAAACATGTTGAAAAAATGAACAATAGTTTTTCCCGGATTAAAATATGGATATGTGCATGTGTACGTACATACATGTAACAAAGCAAAGGACAACATGCATGGCAATAGAAAGTTTATATTGTTATGTTTACATCATGATTCCTTTTCCATGTGTGTGTGCATGCACACATGTATAAAATTATATAATAGTATTATCTGTAAATTCCACATTGCTTCTTGAATTCTTAATCAATTATCAATTATTTTTATTTGTTTGAATCATGTAATATACATGAGTACCTTGTAATCCAGGGAATACTACATTTTAATTGTTCATTTTCCTTAAATATAAACCATGAATAATAAAAATAGCTTTTATTAAACAACATAGAAAAAAATCTTGCCACTTCATATTCTACATGTGTTTCCTTATTCTACACTATTCATTGGCTATTTACCTATGTGCTATTATCAGTTATTAAGTTTGTCATCTCATATGTATATTAGACATGAATGTGAATACTTGAAAATGAACATTTGAAAATGCTAACATCTAATGATCTTGAATTTGACCAGCTAGAAAGAGAATTAAAGAGACAGACTTTTAAGCATCAGTGAGAGATTTATGTGTAGTGCAGAGGAACAGGGTCGCCTGAGATCACAATGCTGCCAAAATTGCAGAAATGACCAGGTGGGATAAAGGAGTAAATATCCTACTGAGAAATTAACTTCCTTAAATCTATTCTTATGTGGTAAAATTAATTTCTGCATTATGAAAAAAAAATGTTTTCTGCGGTGGTGGCTTTCTTATGAAAAAGATATAGGAAAACAAAAATGAAATGACTGCCATCCCAAACTTAGAGTTTGTTAAAAAAAAAAGAAAAAAAGAGCAACACTCTAATCTCAGACAAGATGCAACAGGAAATATGAGGTACTTTTGTCAAAAGGTGAGCTTGCTGAGCCTGTCACACCCTCCCTGTCTCGGCTTGTCCCCAGCTTCTTCCCCACAGTTCTGAAAAGATGAGGCAAAGTTGATTTCTTCTTGTAGCACTCAAAAGCTTGCTTGTTCACTTTCTCAAAAATCAAGAAAAAAGTACTTACCGGTGCTTCTAAGAGCACTACTGAAGAAATGGTTAGAATGAATTCTTCTTCACATGCCCTGTTAGTCAGGGTTCTCCAGATAAACAGAACCAATACTATATCTAGAAAGAGCTTTATTATAAGATCCTGGCTCACATGATTACGGTGGCTGAGAAGGCTTGTGATCTGCCATCTGCATGCTGGAGACCCTGGAAAGCAGGTGGTGCAGTTAGGACGCCTGAGTGGGAACGGTGGAGGTTCCAGTCTGAGTCTGAAGGCCTGAGAACAAGAATATTCTCTTGGAGGCAGGAGAATACTGATGTCCTAGTTCACATAGTGTATCAAGGAGATAATTGGGTGGGATGAATACTACGTACATTTATTTAAATAAGCTTGGTAGGAAAAGAATAGAGTGTGACATATGAAGCCTGATTTATTTCTTAAGATTATTCTGGAATTGCACAATGTATTTTTGTAAGTCTTTTATTCTCTAAATATAATCCTGCATATTTGGCAAAGTTTACAAGGAACTACAGGGTCTTAGGCCTCATTAGTTTGCTGATGTCTCCCTTAATATTGTCTTCTGATATTTTCTGGAATTATACATCAAATATCTATTTGAAGCATATTGCCCATTGCCGTTTTTGCATGTGTGATAGGATTCAGCATAGAATAGATTGATTTTTTTAGATGATCAGTGAAGCAGATATATACATGCATTTTATATATTTTAAAAAACAAATTTATGTAATATATTTTATATGCATTTATACTTACTATTAATTTATATATTTTACATATTTATACAACATATATTACACATTTGGAAAATTAATAAACTCCAAATGCAAGAAGGGTAGGAGTATTAGTGAAACTAACAGGGTAAGTGAGCTCTATGGAACTCTCCCTACCCCCAATTTCTATAGTTTCACAATATATTCATCTTAACCTTCTCAGAGAGTTGAACATTGAACCTTGACATAGTGTCTTAGAGTAACTCTATGAACTGAAACCTATTGCCTAGGATGTGTGTGCGTGTGTGTGTGTGTGTGTGTGTGTGTGTGTGTATGTATTATAAGCATACATTCTGTATGAAATAGGCATGATCTCTAGGCATAATTCCAAATTGCAAAGACTGAGGTTATACGTATGGGGAAATATTGGAAGAGCTACCCAAAGATAGTGTTGTATTTATAATATGTGCAAATAAGGAATCAGTGACAAGTGAGTGAGGAGAGAATTGCATGTTCAATCAGCATAAGTTAAGAGGCAATTATCAACTTTTATCATTTGGTGAAGGTTTCATAGAGAGGCAAGGGTATGGAAGCATCTAACATTTTCTGCACTAGGTAAATTTCAGGAAAAGTTATGGGCCTGATGATTTCGCCTTGATGTGATGATATTTTTAAATTACTGAGGTAATTTGCCTGTCCTCTTGCCTTCTTTCTATGCAAATGTATGTTATCAGAGGTAGTTAGAACTGCCTATTATATGATACCTCATGCTTCAGTGGCCAATGAAAGAAAAGTTACAGTGAGGCTTAATAGCATCCAACATTTCTATCTCTTTTGAAAATTACTTGACCAAACTCATTGTCAACATTCTCTTGTACTTTTTTGCTTACCTTCAGTTGTCTGTTTTAGAACATCATTAAAAAAAAATCTTAACACCATGGACCTTTCCTTTAACTCAAAGATGGAGTACAATGAACCAAACAGACTATAGGATGAAATGTCATGTCGGCATTTGTATTTACCTTTACTCCTGAATTAGCTATTGATCTTTCACCATGTTCAACATTGTGCTAGGTTTTTTGAGAGCTAAAAATAACAAAGATAAGAAATGGCTGCTAACATTCATAAAACCATCTAAAAGGGTCTGCAAAGGAAAATATTGAGGCAAATAAAATAACTGAGGATAAAGAGTTGAGAGTAAGGAGATGTCATTTACTTGGAAGGAGTGTGGGGAACGTCAAAGGGGACTTTATGGAGCATATAACAGTTCACTGGAGCTTTCAACCATGGATAGAATATTCAGTCAGAATCAGGTTTGGAGAACAGGTTAAGTGACAACATTCCCGGCAGAGAACTGAATGATGTGTAGTCCAGTCGGGCAGGAGCAGGAGGAGAAAATGAAGCCCTAACATCAGCCATCAACTTCTATTAGGTGTTAATGACACTACATTGCTGGGAAGCTCACAGTGTTAATAGTCACCATGATAGCATAGATATTTCATTGACACAACTCTTGAAATGTTTTTAGCTGCAAATGTAAATCAATGTTCCCCACCCCTCTTGTGGATTATGATAAGCAAAATGTGGTTTAACATCTGTTCAACTCTACACTGATTTTCAGTTAGTTGAAATATCCTATAAAGGTTTTTTCTTTCTCCCAAGACATAGGTTTCTTTAGAGACATTTTTCTTGATATTATGTTAGAGTCTTTCAGGATTTATATCTTCAATGAAAAACATGAGGAAACTTTTTTTAATCCAGTATATTCTGTTAGGTAAAAAATTCACATCTAATCTTGTAGTTTAGTTGTTTGTTTGTTTGTTTTGGTTTTTTTTTTTAAATTATATTCAACTTCATTTATCTAAAAGAAAGAAATGATGTTTGTGAACCACACTGGGAAAGGTATAAGTCCCTGTTCTGCATTTAAAGATTTGTGCTACTTGTAAGTACATGGGCTATGACTCATATGAGGTGTAGTCATTGCATATAGACTTTCTCAGATGTAAAGGGCAAATTTTCTTTGCATTTGTAGAACACTGACCTAGTTATTTTTAGATGGGCATGCCGACTTGCAAAAAGAAAGTTTTTTCAACACCAACTCTCATATTATACTGGCACTGAAAACTATAATAAGGCACCAAGGAGATAATGACAACAGCTAAATTTTGTTGAAATCTGGTCTCATTGCCCTATGTAGACCTAGGAAGATAATACAATTAGTCAAATGAAATCAAATTTCACTGTGACAGGAATAGTATTACTGATTCCAAAGCTGACAAGCTTTTAGAATGTTACTATCTTCCTCTACTCCTGCCATTCCTCCATCCTTTACTCCTTATCTCCCTCCCTAAGTGTCTGCTTTCCTTCCTCTAGCCCACAAGCCATTGAGAAGGCCTGAAAGAGGACTGCTGTCCTAGAGGACCTGGGGACTGGTTACAGGGAGAGTGACACAAAGTAAACACATTGAGGATACCAGAGCTAAGTTTTGCAGTCAGACCTGGAAATTATGAATATGAAATGGAAGGAAGTTAAAATGAACACTATGATTGAATTAGCAATATGGATATTAACTCATGGTTTTATGTATCTATTGATATAGATAGATTTTACAGAAATTAAATACAAAAGTAAAGGATATGTGTTTGTGTTTCCTATCTCTGGCCATGTACTATCACAGAAATAAGGAAGTGTTCAAATAATGATGGGTTCATGTAAAAAAAAAATACAAATGCCAGTTTAAAGAGGCTCCCACTGCAAAATTCAGGATAATTTGGGCATCTAAATAAATGCTTATAGTAATGGGCAGTATTGGATTATATCACATTGAATAAAAGAGGAATATATAAAGAGAACTTTAGGAGTCTACAATGAAATAAATAAGTGAGCACATCAATGTGGAGAAGAGAAAGCTTACAGAAAGTCAAACAGTAAATGTAGAAGTAATGGTGGAATTGGAAAATCACAACTTGGAAACAGTTGTAATGATCTGGCCAACAAAGAACACCAATAGATGTTAAAACCAGCAGGTGAAAGTTTAAAGACAAAGAGGATATTGACATAGGCTCAAAGTATCTCTCCACAAAATGGAAAAGAGTAACTTTAGAGTGGAGAAACTTTAGCAGACTGTAATCAAGACCTCCAACAAGTGGTCAAAATTGTCATCTGGGATGGGACAAGCTGACATTGTGTGTCAACTTCGGGGATAACAGTGCGAAGACACAATCTCACTTGCTGATTTTTCTGTCAAAATGCACAGCCTAGTCATGAGGAAACATCAGACAAAACCAACTTGAAGGATATTCTACTAAACAACTGGAATATTTTTTTTTTAAAGTTGGTAAGGTCAAGGAAGAACTGTGGATGTTTTCTAGACTTAAGAATACTATAGAGATGTAACAGCCAAGTGCAGCACATCATTCTGGTTTGGATTATTTTGCTAACAAGGACATTTTGGGGACAGTTGGCAAAACTTGAATGTGATCTCTAGATAAAGGCTGTGTGAGATTTATTTGTATTCTTCCTATAATTTTATTTTGTAAGTTTGGAATTATTTTAAAATAAAAAATACAAAACAATGTCTATGCCCCACTCACACAATATTAAATCAGGATCTGTGAGGATGGATACATTTTTTAAAAATCCTCGACTCTAACATGCAGCCATGTTGAGAGCTGCTAGGCAAGGAGGTTTCTGAGCAGCAGTATTCACTGAGATCATAGCTTTTAGCTGGAAGAATTATAACTATGAGTATACCTTTGTTTCATTCAGCATGAATTCTGATGATGGAGTTATGTCGAGCATTTCATTGATGAATAGATGTAAATGTTCTGTTCTTTTAGAGAGCCTGTGGAGAGCAATTATAACTGGTCTTTGCTATACATCGCAGCACTCACTTGCAATGTTCCACATGGTATCTTTTTATTTATTTTTTTAATGAAAATGTACACAGATGCAGTTTACTTTGAGATTTAGTGACCTTTCATGATGGAGTTAGAGACATTTGGTTTTCTAAACTAGAGTTTGGATTAGTTTGGATTGATGCTTAATGTTTTATATTTGTGTGGTCATGTCTTGAAATATATTTGAACATCACATTAGAGAGTAAACCACCTGGTGTTCTGCCCTATCAATGAATCAGTTAACATATCAG
This sequence comes from Hipposideros armiger, assembly GCF_001890085.2. NCBI lineage: Eukaryota > Metazoa > Chordata > Mammalia > Chiroptera > Hipposideridae > Hipposideros > Hipposideros armiger. The sequence goes on from NW_017732742.1 coordinate 51,205, forward strand.
ATCTGTTCTCTCCTCTGCATTTGGGATATTTTGCAATGGAGAAGAGTGTCTGCTGGCCCTCCATGCATGTGCTTCTCCCCTTTGTCTAGGCTTATAATCTGTGGAGGTGAAAGCGCCTCTTGTTTCTGGGTGTAATTGATAGATGCAGCACGTGTATGGATTTGGCATATAGTGAAAGATATAAAACCTTCAGGTGGTGGATATGTTTAGAGTAGGTTGGAGATAACAAGTGAGGGAAATTTTAATGATGTTGTCAAGTCTTGCCTCAAGTAAAATTGTGAAATGTGCCAAGGTTGTCACTGGAGCCTACCATTCTTTGCAGTGTCCCATCTATCTTCACAGCCACCATTTGTTAGGTGTCTCTTAGATGCACAGCTCATGTAGCATCAGCTGTCACAACTTCTGCTAAGTTGTTGCTACATAAAGTAGAGTAAGGGCTTCAATATTGACCCTTCCTAGATCAATTCCTAAAAAAATTTGTTCACATTGATTTATTATGGAGAAAAAAAATATTTAAAAAAATAATCAAAGCTATCACTTATGAGTCTATTTATATGCCAAGCATTTTGCTATATATTCCATATTGATTATCTCATTTAATCCTCGCAATGTGAAGCTTAGAGGATTGAAACAATTTGCCCAAGGCCACAGAGCTGGTAAGTCACAGACCTTGGATTTGAACCCAGATCAATACGATTCTAAACCTGTGTGCTTAACCATTAGGCTCTATTGGCTCTCATGTTTTGGACTGGGGGTAACCTAGAGCATCTTTTCCTAATTTTAGAAAAAATCGTGTAGTATGAGTCTAAGAGAAGCACCACAGGATCCCATCTCTCTTCTCAGCAGACTAGTTTAGGCTGTCAGAGTATATGGTTCACTAGTGTATTCACCCAATTACTCCTCTAATTATACTTTTGCTCAGGCAGCAGCCTCATGCTGAAACAGCACTTCAGTTTGTATAGTGTGTGTCTAAATAAATAAGGATGTGGGAGGTGTTGCTCTAACATTTTACAAATCCTCTCTTGGGTTCATGTAGTAATTCAAAGAGATAATTCAGTAGAGTATGGCCTCTTAAGATATCTCTGAATACATTTGGCAAGCTGTTGAAGCCATTGAGCTATAGTTCTCCAATATAAAAAACAGACCTTCTCAGCCCTCTAACTGAGATACATATTTCGTTCTGCGTTTTCTGTAGTTTAAATAAGACTATATGTTCCAAAGCAATTAAATTGTAATGAAGGAAAAATAGGATAACTGAGAGCGTCCGACATAAGCTGTGTATTTTAAGGTAATTGTGGTTTATCATTTTCTTGTTGAAGTAAAGTCATTTCAGTTCAAGTTTATTTAACTGAGGCAAATAAGTACTCAAAAGAAACTATGAAAACATTGTTTTTGAAATATTGTTAAAATATATTTCTTACATGTCAACAGTCATTTTTATATTTGTATACCAAAACATTATTGCCCTTTTTTGGATGATAAATTCCCAATTATGTAAAAATTGTAAATTGCTTTTACCAGTGCTAAGTTACTGAACAAACCTATGAATTAGTTATTAATCTACAGTGAGGATAATGCCTAAGTGATACACTATTCTCTTCTAATATACTGCTGGAAAAAGCAATGTGCTTTCCTAAGTCACCAAACTAATAAAATAATAACTGCCATTTACTG
>NW_017732742.1:55423-59103 GCF_001890085.2 Hipposideros armiger
TTAACAGTTTTCTGGATGAAATCAACAGTAAATATTTTCATATTTGCACTGTATCTATTATCTCTATCTAGAGCTTGAATTCAAGCCTTTTTTTTTTCCAGGCAGGTGTTACTCAAAAATGCCATATTTGTGGAAAAACAGTGAGGTAGAAGATATCTAAGTCATGATGTCTTTTTATAAAACTTCCTTATTTCTATTTGTTCATAGTTAAAATCCTTCTTATAGATATATTTCCAGGGCATACATGTGCTAATAATATGAAAATTTTCTGATATGATTTGTATAACTTAGTCTCTTCCTTACTCTTTCTTGTGATTGTCATCAGGAGAAATATCAGTGGGTTAGCTAATGTGGTGTGTGCAAATATCGAGACCAAATATGTAGCTGTTGCTGTTAAGGTGCTCATTGTTTCTCCAGAAACTGTTACTTTTTATTACAGCTTCATTTTCTGGACCCTTAGTTTTTTGTCTTAACTTTCTCCCTACCTATTCCTTCCTTCACATTACTGCCCACTCCCTCTTTGCAGAATCCATCTGCCTTTATTTTTGATATTTGCTTTATTTTCTGTTGCATACAGGACCCATGCGGCATTCCTGACTTCCTTTAGACAGAAATACAGAGAGAGAGAGAGAGAGAGAGAGAGAGAGAGAGAGAGAGAGAGAGAGAGAGAGGAGAGAACAGGAAAAAGAACAAATGATGACGTTTGTTTGAGCAGGTTACCTGACTGATACTTGGTTACTACTGGCATAAGAAGAGTTTGGTAAATTGTATTAAAGGCCCAGATCTTCAGCTTTTCTTGCACTAACGTCTCTTGCTATGTGACTTGGTGATTTGAGCATTAGCTTTAAGCCTTAGTGTTTGCTTGTCATATTGAGCCATGGCCATCCAGAATAGCCCAGGAGCAAATCGAGGGGCCCATGAAGCAGATCTGCCCCAGCTACAGTTCACCAGACCCCAGCCTGCCTGCAAATGCACAACTGAACCGAACTAAGACCAGCTGATCCCTAGCCCATGCATAGATGAGTGAGCTATAAGAAAATATTATTGCTGATTTAAGTTAAAGAGTTTTGGGTTGGTCTGTTATGCAGCAACAATTAACCGATATAGATAGCATATGAAAAAGTCAGTGCATGATGGGACAGATAATCTCACAAAGAAACAATTTGTTCAACTGGAGCTTTGATATGAGAGACTGTGGCGTTAGGAGTTGAGGCTGTAGAGATATGTTATCAGCAGTTCATTAAAGGCCTTAATATGCATCTATTGCCATCATCAAAACAATTTTCATCTAATTCCAAACTGGAGTAGGCAAAAGAAAAATTAGACAGGATTTACTACTAATCCCCCACTCTTATCTCTTAAATAATCTCTTCCTAATCTAATTCTGTAAATTTAGTTTTTTCCCCAGATTTGGCAAATGTATGCCAGACAACTCTTCCATCCCATGGCAGACATTATTAGTCAGTCAAACTCCCTTCTTTGCTGAGTCAAAGTCTTCTCAGCAGAAGGCTCTTAATTCTTCTGCTTGAAATCTCACCTTTCCTTTCTTATCAGAGTTCCAAATTCTACCCATCAATGACCAGCTCAAATGTTACCTCCGAATAGAGCCTTCCATGATTTCTTCCACCAGATGTACTATTTCTTTCTTATTTCCCGTACTAAACCTGAGCTTCTGAAACTGGATATGCATCTTATGTTTTTTGAAACCCCTGCAGCATCTAGATTAGCTTTGAATATATTAGCTAACCCATAAATGTTTGTTGGAAGCATGAATTACAAACTTAAAAATGTTACAACTATTTCTTTTATTATTAGTTTCAGGTATAAAAAATAATGTTTTAGACATTCACTCCCCTCACAAAGTGATACCCTCCCCCCCAACTCAATCTACTGCCCATCCGACATTTTATATAGCTGAAGTTTAATAATATTGAATGTCAACTATAATTGAATATATATTTTCACGGGATGTGGAGTACAGCATAGAGAATGTAGTCAATAGAATTATAATAGCTTATTACANTGCTTGACACATATTTCTACTCCATAAGCAACGGATGTTATTGTACTGCTTTATTAGGCTCTTTATACTTGAGTGTCAGGGTCTCAGCTTTGCAGATTCCAGAAACCCAGTTATTTTAGTGCCCTCAGAAATGATCTAGCAGGACAGAAAAGTTTTTAGTATTTTTATCTTTGAAATGGAATGTTGATAAATAATTAACAATGGGCTTTCAGAATGGGTGGGGAAGAAGATAACTTATATGTAGCATTTACTAATTTTTATGTGTGAGTTACTAATACATAATTTTTATGTGTTAGTTTTCAAGCTATCCACATGTCAACTAATTTGCAAAATTTTTGAAAATTTAACAATAGGCTCTCCTGAGCAGGTATTAGCTAACTGCAGCATGCATTGATGTTCTCTCTCTCTCTCTCTCTCTCTCTCTCTCTCTCTCTCTCTCTCTCTCTCTCCCTCCCTCTCTCTCCTTCCCTCTCTTCCTCCCTTCCTCCTTCCCTCCCTCCCTCCTGTGTATCTATATGTGTGTGTATATATTATATTTATACTGAAACTCATGCATATATTTATATAAATGGCCAAATTATATCACAAATTTAATTGTAAGCATAGAGTCAGAACAAGGGTAGCTAATTATATTATAACACTCACGGTCACTGAGTGTTATTTGATACCAAATCTTAGGTCTAAAACAACTTCTTCCTTGTATGATGTTAGGAACACAGCACAACTTGGGATGTATTTTACTCTAGGCTACATATGTACTATTGACCTTCCTGCTCCCATGAACAACCCATACCAGTGCAGGCAGCCTCCCTGTAGAATACCTCCCTTTACCTTGATTGCATTTGAGCACTGCCCAATCAAACTGAGCGTTTCACTCTTAGACAGTGATCTTTTGCTAAACTTTTGGGTATGACACTGTACTGGTCATACTGCTAAAATAATTATAACTCTTTGAAAGTTAGTACTAAATTCACATGTGGTCAAGCTGGGGAAATGTCCCAGGGTAGCTCATGCTATTGTTCCTTACACAGAGGAATACAGTACATCAAGCAGAGAGGAAAAAAGAAAAAAAAAATAACTTGAACTTGTTCAAGTCTAGTTGACAGTTTATAGCAAAACCCATATCCTATGTCCTATTTCCTTAATTTTTTTTTAGTATAAAAATTTTATTGTCTTTTTTGAAAGTGAGTAATGCAATTTTAAATTAAATTTATTGGGTGATACTGGTTAGTAAAATTATATAGGTTTCATGTGTACAACTCTATAAAATACCATCTATGTATTGCATTGTTTGTTCACCACCCACAGTCAGTTCTCCTTCCATCACCTTCAATAGATGATTGGATAAAGGAGATATGGTATATATATATAATGGAATATTACTTGACCATAAGAAAAGATGAAATACTGCCATTTGCAACAACATAGATGAATCTTGAGATATTATGCTAAGCAAAATATCATACATCAGACAGAAAAAGTCAAGAACGATATGATTTCACTCATGTGGGATGTAAAACTGAAAGTAACAAATGAACAAAATAAACAAACAAAAACTGCCCACTGCGGAATTCTGCTAAGATTGGTAACCAATCAAAATGGGATAGAGACTATGTGAGCAGGTTATCAACAAATCTAGTCCTGTTGCTTCCTGTCT
>NW_017732742.1:63393-138007 GCF_001890085.2 Hipposideros armiger
TAGTTTTCAAAATGTTCACCAGAGATTTCTGTTCTGGAAATCCTGGGGCAACTTTGACCAACTGAACTTTTTCTAATAAGAGCTTCGAGTCCAAAGAAATCCTCCTCACCCACCCCCTGCCGCCAAAAAAAAAAAACCCGGAAACCATATCTGTAATACATACTTCCTATTCATTTGGGGATAATATTAGTCAAAGCTGTTGCCTGCCTCCCTAATGTAAGAGCCTCAGCTAGAAAGAAAGGATTTAGTATCTTGTGCACAGTGACAACAATGCCTTTAGCACTGGGGGAAAAAAAAAGATCAGAGTTCTTTATAGTGAAATGATATTGTATGTTTCAAAGATTTTGAACAATGACAACATAGCATGCCTGAGGCCAGCAGACAAAGACATTCCCTATGGTTGCTAAAATGTCTGAGGATGGAGGGAGTTGATCCATCACCAACATAGATGAACTCTCTTCAACAAAAAGAAGGCTGTTTCTAGCAGAACTAAACCAGAGGAAGAAGGAAGGAGGGCTACTGCCGCTGACCTAAACATAGGTGTGTGTCCCCACTCCCCTTCTCCCTGCCGTCAGCAACAACACCCTTTTATTGTGCTTATTTGGCTTTCTTGTCTGTTGCCTCTCTCCAGGTTTATTTCTTCCACATTATTTCTATCTTCTAAATTATTTGTAGATTTTTATTTTAATTCTTGCCACAGTTCTTTCTGTCATCTATTCTGTTTATTGTTAACTTCTGATATTTTCCTAGTTTGATTTTTTTTCTTTTCCTTTTTATGTGGCCTCACTTATTGGCTTACAACTTTTCCCTGTCACAACACCTCCATTTTTCCAGTAAAATAAGTGAATTATTGGCCTATGGTAAATCCTGGCTTTGAGGAGGGGACTGTTGTGAGGATCTTCCTTGAAGAGTAAACAACTTATAACAGCTTAAAAAGGAGTGGCTAGCACAATAACTTAGGGAAAGAGGAGAATCAATCTTCTCTGTAGGCCCAAGAAGAGGAACAGGAGAGGACAAAGAGAGTAAAAAAATTAAAGATGATATAAGTTTAATGCAAAATATAATTAATTTTTTAAAACAAATGAAAGAATAAACATGTTAGATTTATTATTAAGTGCTACAAAGTAGAAAAGGCTTTAAATTATAAAATAATCATGGTATAAAACAAGTAACAGACTTTACTTCAATAACAGCATTGGAACAATGAATTAAATCCTTATCTATGAAACATTTGGCTCCCATTTAGAAATACATATGCAAATATGCATATATAGACATGTATGTTACTTATATAATATGTATATCTAAATACACACCCTGGTAGGGCGGGGAGAGGACAACTGCATGAAGGGAAAGGGGTGAGCAGGAGGAAGGTGAAACAACATGGGATCTCACTCCCACTGCAGTGTCTACTGAGAAACAACTGGCATTGAAGCTGATGAGAAGACATGCGAGGGACGCTCTGTAGTCAGGTTCTTAGTGTTGCTTTTAGAGCAACCTGAGTATCATATGGTAGTTTCCAAGCTTAATTGACTTCTTCTCCTATAAGGAACTTTGGAGACTCTTTTAGGATATCTGGTTCTTTCCAGCTTCTTATCTCATGATGAGGGTCAAATAAAAATGAATGATGGTTCCAAGAGAAAAGCTATTTTGAAAAGCAACATTGGCTATGCCCTGTTGAAATACCCTCTTATTTTGTCAGAATATATATGATATAATGATTAAAAATAAGTTCTTAGGCTCTTGCATTTACAAACCATGTGACTTTTGGCAAGTTGATTCTCTCATAGTTTCAATATTCTCACCTGTCATTGCAGATTGTAACAGCACCTACCTGGAACAAAATGCAGGAGGATTTTGAAATGCTGGTTAAGTAATGTAAAAGTACCGGAGGATGTTAAGGGCAGAGCTTGGTCCGTGTGATAGGACATCTGTTAATTGTCACTTATGGAAGTTAGGCTCCTGCCCTCTCACAGAGACTGAGAGATAGGGGCCCTAAATTGCTTGATGATTTAAAAGGGTCCTTGGGAAAGACATTCATGGGTTATAAAACTATCAGGAGAGTAGGAGAAGACTTATACCTCAAAGGGTAGAAAAATGATTTGTATTCACAAGTTTTCTCAAGTAAATGCTCCAAGAAAAGGAAGGTCAGGAACCTGGAGTCAGGAAGAGGCCTGCCTAGTCAGGTCAAGCTCAGGGGTGATTTAGACCCTCTTGGTCAGTAGTGAGTCAGCATTCAGCTTTACCATTATTATAGCTCAAACCAGGCTGTCTTAGTCATTGAATTTAAGGGGAGGAACCCTGTTTCCCTCCAGGATAAAAACCTAACTCTGCCTTAAACAGCACTCAAGGCACATAGAGATGACTGAGATCCTCTAATGCTCTTCTCTCCAAATGAGAACTGAATGATCTTTGGGTCGCTTAGAGCTCCTCATTGGGTGGCTTGTTGTATTCATTTGTTTAATAAATTGATTTTTTCAGGCAGTGTTCTAGGCACTAAGAAACCTGGAGTTTTCAGGGGGTTAGGTTATCATCAATGACTTCAAGTTCACAGTTTGTTTGTTTGTTTTCTTTTCATCACATTTGTCCCCCTAAGAGAATATTGTTTCCTGAACATTATTAGGCAACCTGAGAAAATTATACTCACCCCCCCCCACCCCCAGGATTGAAACCACATGAAAATGTTTGGCTGTCAGGGGAGATGGTCCCAAACCATCTCTATGTGCTAAATATTACTTTTTTCTTTGAATCCTTCACTCCAAACGTACAGTGGAATTCTGAATCAGATAAATGAAGAAGCTATAGTGAGGTAAATTACCAGAAAGAAAGAAAAAAATAGAAACTTATATTTTGACACATGTTGAATATAATTTCATTTACTAAGAAACTACTTCTTAAATACTGGAAAACAGCAATCCAATTGTAGGCAAGTATTGATGTGAATTAAAAAGTATGTGTAAGAAGCTAGGTTAGAGGGTGTGATTATGTCCTAATACCTTCATATTTTCTAAAACTGTATTTACAGTTTTTTTCCCCTGTTTTGCTCTCCTATTTTGATGAGACACTGTCAATTTTTTACTAATTGCACAATGAGCAGATGGATGGTATATGTGCTGGTTTTCCTGTTTGCCCTCCCCTCACCACCCGCCTTTGTGCCCTTCTCTGTGCTGGTCTGAGGACCCCTTGTGCCTCTTTGCCATCTTTCCAGCAGTGGTGCTTGGGAGGCATGGGCAGGAGTTCGGAGGGTTTGAGATGAGAGAGTTCAGGTTATTTGTCCCACCATTTCCATCATGCTTTGCCTTGTTTCTGGTACTCACTTCTGGAAATAATTCCATTTATAAGGTTCTTAATTTGAACTTGGCTCCAGGAATACTGTTCCACCTGGTTAAGCCCTCCGGCCTAGGTCTATTAAAGACTTCCTATTTGTTCTCTTCGTCGTGTCCACACTTCTCTCAATACTCCCTTCTTTATACTCTGTGAAACACTTTTGAATGTGCTCTCTATTTACTACCAGGACTCTGAGCAGTGCAACTTATTTTAAATTCACACATCTGATATTCAGTACTTTTACATTTTACATGACTTCATAATTTATGTAGTTCCAGTACTTATAAAGTTTTTTTCAGTCTTTTTATTTATTTGTTTTTTAATATTTAAGTCTTTGAGCCATTGGATATGTTTTTATTAATCTTGAGATAAGTACAGACTTATAGTAGTTGTGAAAATAGTAGAGAGAGTTCCCATATATCCTTCATTCAGCTTCCCCTCATGTTAAAATTATACATACCTTTGAATTAGCATTAATACTAGGAAATTAACTTTGGTATAATACTATTAACTAACCTACAGAAAATACTCAGATTTTTACCAGTTTTTTCCACTAATGTTTGTTTTCTGATCCAAGATCTAATCTAAGATCCCATGGTGCTTCTCATCATCATATCATCATGTGTCCTTAGTTTTCTCCAATCTGTGACAGTTTTCTCATTTTTTTTTCATGACCTTGATATTTTTGAAGGGTGTTGTCCCATTTGTGGAATTTACCTTAATTAGGGTTTCTCTAATGTTTTCTTTTGGTTTGGATGAGGTTGTGAATTATGCGGAAGGATACCACAGGGGTGATATGCTATTTTCATGCATCATTTTAGGAAGTTCATAATATCGATATATATTATTGGTGATATTGACATTTATCCATTGGTTAAGGTGGTGTCTCACAGGGTTCTCCACTGAAAATAACTGTTTGAGAAGAGATATATTTAAAACTATGCCGTATCTGGCTTCTAATCAAGATGGCAGAATAGGTAAATGCTGTACTTACTGCCTCCCACAACCACATCAAAATTACAGCTAAGTTATAGAACAACCAACCTTGAGAACCACCTGAAGACTAGCTGAACAGAACTCTTATAACCTAGGGTATAAAGAACAAGCCACGTCAAGACTGGTGGGAGGGGAGGAGATGCTAAATGGGCTGGTCCCACCCCCAGTGTGGTGGTTAAGAATCAGGAGGGATATCTTGGGTGTGGAAGTCCTCCCTAAGGAGTGAGGGGTCCCAGTCCCACACTGGGCTTCCCAGCCTGGAGTACCAGTGCTGGGAAGAGAAGTCCCCATAGAATCTGGCTGTGAAAAATCAGCAACGATTCTATCCAGATGAGATGGAGGGCTGCTAGAGTCCCAGATGTTCCTTTTAAAGGGCCAGCACAAGGACTTACTCACTGATGGACTCACTCACTCTGAGCTCCAGCACTGGACTGCAGGTTGAAAAGTGCCAGGGACGTATGGGGAGGAACTGAAATGTCTGGCCTCAGGGCAAGAACTAGAGAGCCAGCTCTGTCTGCCATTTTATTCCTTTATTGAGCTCTCCCCCCACACAGGTGGCAGGCAGGTGCCTTTGCTCCTTTGCTGAGTGCAAAGGTGCAGGTGGGCTCCAAGTCTGAGTCTATATCAAACTCTCTCCACGTGGTGATTCCCTGAGAACCCTTCACATCCAACTCCTGCAAAGGCCAGGTCCTCTCTCAGCAGCTGTTAATCACAGCAGCTGGCCTTGGCCTATGCTGTTGACTTTCTGAAAATCTCTTAAATGTCCACAAAGCCCAATAAAGCAGCACCTGGTCTCAAAGTGCCTTCTGTCTCTTGCTAAGCAGCCCTAAGCCTGGCACTAGTGGTGGCTCTTCTGAGCATCTTCAAACCCAGCACAGGCAGCTACCAATCACAAGTCACTTTGTAGCTCCTACTAGGTGACCCTGGGCAGGGCTCAAGAAAAAGCTGACTGGGCCTGCATTGGAGCCCCTCCCAAGAGGCCCAAGAACCAACACACCAAGTGACTCACTTCAGACCACACCAGAGCAGCACTCAATGAGCTCCACAAATGACACACCACGGGATGGCTCAGTAGGCACCATGCCCTGCGTCAGCGAATCCCACTCTGTGGGTTCAGCCCACACACAACAGCTCGTCTGCTGTAGCTGTGGACAGTTCTCACAGCCAGTCAGCCTGAGTGTCAGTTCCACACACTGACTTGCCAACAGCAATCAAGGCTAAACTACAACAGGAGGGTACACACAGGGGACACCCCTGGAGCACTTGGATCAGGTGACCAGGGAGACTGTGCTACTGGGCCCCACAGGACCCCTACTACATAAAGCCACAATGCCAAGACTGGGAGACTTAGCAGATCTACCTAATATGTAGAAACAAACATAGACAGGCAGCCAAAATGAGGAGACAAACATGTCCCAAATGAAAGAACATGAAAAAACTCAGGAGAAAAGAAATAAAGTGGAGGCAAGCAATTTACCAAATACAGAATTCGAAACACTGATTATAAGGATGCTCAATGAACTTAGGGGAAGAAAAGATGAACTCAGTGAGAGCTTCAACAAAGACATAGCAAACATAAAAAAGCACCCAGAAACCATAAAAAGACAACCAATCAGAAATGAAGACTACAATAACTGAAATAAAGACTACATTAGAGGGCCGGCTGAGTGGCTCAGTTGGTTAAGAGCTTGCTCAAGTTTGCGAGCTCTGAGCAACAGTGTCGCCGGTTTGATTCCCAACCCAAGCTGAGCTGCTGCTGAGCTGCCAAGAGGTGGCAGGATGGCTCAGCTATAAAAAAACCAAAAACATTAGATGGAATCAACAGCAGATTCAATGAAGCAGGCAATTGAATCAGCCACTTGGCAGACAAGGTAGCAAAAAAAATCACCCAATTGGAACAGCAAAAAGAAAAAAAAAGAATTAAAAAAAATGAGAAGAGCTTAAGAGACCCTTGGTGCAGCATCAAGTATATGACATTCACATCATCAGCTATACCAGAAGGAGAAGAGAGAAGGCAAGGGATTGAGAATCTATTTGAAGAAACAAAGACTGAAACTTTTCCAAACCTGGCGAAGGAAAAACTTGTATGAACATGCGTGTGTGCGTGCATGTGTGTGTGTGTGTGTGTGTGTGTGTGTGTGTGTGTATTAGTGCCTTTGGGGTCATTCAGATTTTCTTCTATGTTTTCTTCTAGAATATTATAGTTTTAGAGTATCTGTTTAGATGAATGACCTATTTAGAGGTTTTTTTTTTAATAAAGTGAATTATAAGCCAAGGTATATATTTTTAAAATATGTCCAATTCTATTATCATTTGTTGAAAACACAATTATTTTCCCTTCAAATTTAATGTGCAACATTGTTTAAAATCAGTTGACCCATATTTGTGAGAAGTGATTTATGGGTCCTTTATACTGTTGCTTCATCTGTTGCTTATACAGTGTCTGTCTGTCTTTTCAAAAATACCACATTGCCTTGATTATTATAACGTTGTAGTGGTTGTAGAATGAGTCCTCCAACTTTGTTCTTTTCAAAATATTTTGCCTCATTGATATCTGCAAAAAGTCCTTTTAGTTTTCTCATAGTGATTATGTTAGATCTAGAGATTATATTGGGAAAAATCTACATTTTTAAGTGAATCTTCTAATACATGAACATATATGTCTGTTTCATTAGGTCTAGTTTGATTCATCAATGTTTTGAGGTTTTCAGAATATAGCTCTTGCACATATTTTATTTCATTTTTAGTGATATTTTAAATGTTCTCTTTAAAAGAAATTTAAGTTCTAATTGTTCATTATTAGTTATTAGAATACAATTAATTTTTGTATTTTGACTTTGTGTCCTGTTACCTTGAGAAACACTTTTATTAGTTTTAGTAGCTTTTGGTAGATTATTTGTGATTCTATACGTAGATATTAAATATTATCTGTGAAGTGATACAGCTTTATTTCTCCTTTTCTAATTTGTATTCCATTTATTTATCACTTGCTTTATTGCTCTGGTTAGTACTTCTATTCTAATGTTGCATAAAATATAATGAGAATAGAGTTCTTTTTCTCATTCCTAATTTACAGGGGAAACATTCAGTCTTTCATTATAAAGTATGATGCTGAATGTAGGTTTTATTGTTTATTTTCTAGTTTCCTGAGGCTTTTAATCACAAATGGATGTTGAATTATTCCAAATTGTTTTTTTCTGTGTGTTTTAAGATGATCATTTGGTTTTTCTTCTTTAATCTATTGATACAGTAAATTACATTGATTTTTTTAAATGTTCTATCACTCTTGTATTTCTATAATAAACACCACTTGATAGTGCTATATTATCCATTTCACATATTGCTGGATTTGGTTAGCTAACATTTTGTAGAAGATTTGTATTTATGTTAATGAAGAATATTAGTCTGTTGTTTTCTTTCTTGTAATATCTTACTCTCATTTTGGTATTAAGTTAATTACTGTTTCATACAGTGAATTTGGAAGTATTCTCCACTATTCTATTTTCTGGAAGTGATTGTATAGAATTGGCGTCATTTCTTCCTTAATTATTTGATATAATTCAAGTGTAATTTCTATAACAGATATAGGATGATTCAGTTATCAACTGAAAGTTTTATTTGTCCATTTCACCTACATTTTTAAATTTATGGGAATAGTTCATGATGATCAGTGTGTGTGTGTGTGTGTGTGTGTGTGTGTGTGTGTGCATATGCATGTATGTGTGCATATGTATATGTATGTGTTTACTGTCTCTGGTGTATATAGTAATGTATCTTCATTTTTTTTAAACCTGGGAATTTGGTGGGGAGCTGTTGCAGTAGGATTTCTCATGTCCCCTAACATTCTTCTACACATTTTGCCTTAGCAGGGACATGTTTTAAGTCCTTGTTGAATGCAAGGACTGCCTCTTGCCATGTTTACAAACAAAGTCACCTACCTTAGACTCTTATTTCATTGCTTCCTGGTAATTACTGTCTTATATTCCAACCATATTTAAAAGCTGAAACTAAACAAAGCATCCACAGATGATTTATTTTTTCATCTGTAGCTTCTCAAGGAAAACTCCAGGTGAATAGACCCTCCCCAGCATTCTACCTTTAAAGTTGTTTGCCAAGTATTCAATCTGGTTGGACCCTGAACATAGTCTGGTCAACATTAAAGGGAAAACCCTTTAATCCTTCCAAATTATAGATAAACTTACTAGACATCTTGCTATATTGTATATCCACTCCCTTTCCTGCGAACCCGTGATTCTTGGCCTAAGGTACTAACTACACAAGAAGTCAATGTATTTAAATATGGTTATTTTGCGTTTTTTTGTTTGTTTGTTTGTTTGTTTGTTTTTTTAGCTGAGCCATCCTGCTACCTGTTGGCAGCTCAGCGGCTGCTCAGCTTGGGCTGGACTCAAACCGCTGTTGCTCAGAGCTCAAACTCTTGAGCGAGCTCTTAACCAACTGCGCCACTCTGCCGGCCCCCTAAATATGGTTATTTTGTTAGTGACCACTCTAATGCTTTTATGATGATGGGAAGTAATCCGTTTGGATTGTTTTTTTCATGTGTTTAGGTTCATAGGACGTTCCTTAGCCCATGACTCTAAAAAAGAAATGAAACTTGCTATGTAGGGATGATACACACACACACACACACACACACACACACACACACACACACACACATGCGCCCCCCTCCACAACTGAGAATAGGAAAATAGGCATCCTATCGTTAGATGACATGTCATAACTAAATATATTAAATCCACTATAAAAGGACTCACAGATTCTAATACCAGTCATCATTTGTGTTAGACAGCTGCAATTTGTATGGCTTCATATAGCACAAATCAACCCATTCAGGTATCTAGAATTTTATTTTGCAATGAGTTTTTTCTGGGAAGATTCACTGGGAAGTTGTATTTACAAAGTTCAGCTATACTGTAAATTCTTTACTAGATACAAGGTGACCCTTTGTTGCTACTTAAATAAATTAAAAATTAAAAAATTCATGTACCTTCTGGTGCAATAGCCCATGAACATATTGCCTTTCTTAAACCTGTAATTTGAAAGGCTAGTTCAAATCCAAGTATTTTTACTTTAACAGATATTTAAATTCTGAAATGCTTGAAATCTGTAGTCACCTGGAATCCCACCTGAACATTTGACAATTAGATCTAAAGTAAGAAAAAAATTATATTGACTCTCATCTCACTGAATTCTTGCCATCATTTTCTGCTCAGTTCCACATGAATAACTTACTTAAAATATTAACCAGAGTTTAAAAATTCTCTTTTAGAGGACCCTGAGAGTTGCTGAAAGAGTTATATACAAAAAAGGTTACGTACAGAGGGTGCAGAAAAAGTGTATACACATTTTAAGAAAGAAAAATGTATTAAAATTGTAATACTCAATATATATTGATAAAGATGAATACAAGTCATGTGTATACATTTTTTGGCACCCTGGTATTTGCTGCTAGTTTATATGTTATTTACCCTAGAATAAAACACGTAGGCTTACAGTGTTCTGAAAGCAGCACTAGAGATTACACCTAAACTTTCATCCGCAGACAAGAAAATGGAAAAGTAGAGACATAAGGTGAATTTTAAAGTTATTCAGATAGTGACAGGTGAGCATAGACTCCAGGTCTCCCAATACAGAGTCAGTATGTTTTCCCAATATGCTTTTGTACTAAAAAGATAGCTGAGAAGTAGACATTATTTAGATATCATTTTAGAGAATGCTGTAGCCGTCATTTTACTGGCCTCCTACTCTGACAATATCTTATACTACATGGAGGCTCCTAACTTAGAACCCTACACCTATTTGAGGCATTTGCGCTCTAAATACACTGCCAAAATAACCTTGTTATGGAAAGAAAATGCTTCAGAAAAATAAGTTAATGCATCATATAAAGGATTTGCATTGATTTCTAAGGTCAGTAATAGAAAACCTGGTCTATTTAATGTGTTTCACTAGAATAGGTTGTAGCATAATTATGGTGTATGCTGCTTTTCTTAAAAATAAAAGAGGGCAGTTACGGCAATCAGAGTAAAATAAGAATAGTTTTTTTCTTAATTAAAGTTTACTGAGTTGACAATTGTTAGCAAATTTACATAGATTTCAGGTGTACAATTCTATAAATACATCATCTATATATCAAATTGTGTGTTCACCACCCAGAGTCAGTTCTCCTTCCATCACCATATATGTGATCCCCTTTAGCCTCATCTACCACCCCCCTCCTCCTTACACTCTGGTAATCACTAAACTATTATCTGTCTATGAGTTTTGTTTCTTCATTTGTTTTTCCTGTTCTTTTGTTGTTCTCAGTTTTATATACCACATATCAGTGAAATCATATGGTTCTCTACTTTTTCTGTCTGATTTATTTCACTTAGCATTATAATCTTAAGATCCATCCATGTTGTTGCAAATGGCACTATTTCATCTTTTCTTATGGCAGAATAGTATTCCATTGTGTATATATACCACAACTTCTTTATCCAATCGTTGTTTTTCTATCCATGGAAGCAACAGTCCAAGCTAAATTGGAGAGTACTTGCTGAAAATGATACAGCAGCTCCTTGAGATTATATCTAAAACTCTAAACTATGTAGACTTTGTTACAGTTACCTTCCCCCCACTCCTCATTTCCAAGTGAAAGGACATCAACTAGAACAGCATTCCCTACCCTTTACTCTCTGCTCCTCAAGGAGGGAGACTGAGCTGATTGATGGAGAAGCCATTGGTTCTGTTTCTCACTTTGGTATGGTTAATCTGATAAAAGATTATAAGAACTTAATGTTTGATCCTCATTATTCCCTCTCTACACCAAGCAAATGCAAGGAAGCAATTCTTGGTAAATATGTCTGTCCTTTAGACTGAAATGTTCCCTCAGTTGGGAACATCCTAGGTAAAGCTGGGAAGGATGCTAGAAAGTCCATTTGATTGTATGGATAAAATACATTATCCAAAGAGTTTTGCAGTAATAAAGGTTATATGTTATCTCTGCTGGTCTTTCTTAATTCTCATTTGTGTGGTAAAGACTGGGGTATTATTAATTAACTCCTTGAATGCCATCACTTAACTCATGGGTTAGAAGCAGTAAGGAATAGACAAGGAATGGAATTTGGGGTCTGGGCAGGTGGCATAATTTGTAGGCTCTTGTGAGCAAGTTAATTTTGAATTTGGTGGGTTATGATAGATGATTTGGGCAGCTGTTTACAGATGAAGACTATTTTTAATAGTTTTATGATTAACAGTGCTGGCTATAGAGGTAATAATATTTATACTGATGCAGCTTAACATTAAAATATACCTGTAAGTTTGGCCTGTTATAGTAGCAAGAGAGTTGGAAAATATATCTTTTCAGATATTGACTTCATACAGAAGAATATTTGCTGCCTTCACTGTTTTTCCAGCCCTATATCTATATTCCAGGATGTTTTCCAAGTCAAGTCAAGCAACTAAGTTATGTCTGCTTTAAAGAACATTAGTGGGTTCTTGCTTTAAATAGTCTGTGTCATGCTTAGGAAGGCTATGTTAGATCAGCTGCTCTAAACTCTGTGCCTTGCAGAGCCAAGAGAAGGAACCTCCTGAATTGAGGTGACTCATTCTAAGTCTTTTAACAGCCAATGCTTCCTCTTCCCATCACTGTGTGTGTGGCCTTCTCAAGCCAGACATTCATTCAATTACATAAGTGCTGACTATGAAACACACTGTGTTTGGCAGGAAAATTTACTGACCACTTAAATATTTATTGAGGGAGTAAATCCAAGAATTAATAGAGTAGAAGGTATAGTTAACTCCTGCCCTACAGAAGACAAATCACTGTAAGAAAATGATGGGAATATTAAGATATGCAGTAATGGTAGAGCTTGGCATGTGTAAGTGTTGGTGAAGCAAAATAAAAACAGAAAAAAAGGGCAGGCAAGAACAAGAGAGAAAATTGTTAGATCCATGCTACATTATTAAGTTTATTCTAGTTAATTTTCCTGGTTTAAATGTAATAAGCATATTAAGCAATCAGATATTCCCCATTTGCATTGATTTCCCAAGTAACCAGGTCATCCATAGTGCTGAGAGATTCACTAATTTAAGAACCAAATTAAGTGGAATTACATTCTGGCTTCTTTTCAACATCACCTCACCAACTGGTAGAGAAATGTAATGCTAAAGGTACCTAGGACAACAATACAAAAGCAGCCTTGCCACTTGCCCATTCCCAGCTTTTGTAGCCAGGGTGTTTAATTATGTGTTCTCCCATCTCAGTACAAGCACTGAAATAGTTTTGTAACCTATTTTAAGTAGATGGGAACCTTAATCAATAAAAAATTCATTTAGATTAAAAACATTGAGATCCTAATAGATGGGTGTGCAAATAATATGAACAGACAAATCATGGAACAGTAAAATTCATTTGGATTTAAATATGCATGAATACTTTCTCAACTCTGCCTATAATAAGAAGTATGTTAGCTATAATGAAGCACCAAATTAGCTTATAAGTAAAAATGGCTCTATTTTTTACATCTTACATTTTATAAGTTCTAAGATACATGATTTTTATATGTTCACACCTTTGGAATTGACATGCATCTTACCATAGTGGCAAATTAGATACAGTGAAATTGTGTAGATGGAGTCTTTGGTTCATGTTGCGATACTTGAATGAAATTAGTTAAATTTGTGAGGCTGATTATCACCACTATTAAAAGGTGCCATATTCTTTATTTTTCCCATTCAATTGATCAAGATAGAGTAGTTGTGATGCAGTAACAAGCAATCCCAGAATCCCATGCTTAACACAAAAAAAGCCGTATTTATTTCATACCCTGTATATTCATTGTTGGGAAGCAGGGATCGCTCTGCTTCCTGGGTTTTTAGGGTCTCAGGTTGATGCATGCCATCTTGGCATCTTGGCGGGAACTTCCACGATCACTTCAGCAGAGGGCAGAGAATGTGACCAATCACACATTGGCTGTTAAAGTATTGAACACATGTCACATAGGCTTGTAAACTCACCTTCTTCTGTGACTCAGGGAGGTAATGAAAATGGGTGAAGACTATAGTAGGTAGGATAAGGGAGATGCTGGTGACCTGGAGGGAAGCTATGTTACTGGACATGAGCTTTATTAACTCTAGCAGATTATTGTCCTGGGGAATAAGGGTTCAGTGGCTATTTATTACAATTTTTCAAAATAATCCTAAGATTTTGGTATTTATTGAAAATATCCTGATTTTTTTTTTTTTTAAGATTTTATTGGTGCATTGGAGGAGGGAACAGCATTAGGGAATTGGAGAAGGAGAACAGACAGTTGCTGTCATTTTGTTCTTCAGTCTAGTTGTGGAGGAAGTCGCTTCACTGGCCCATGTTGGTATTGTGATCATTGCGCTCTTCCGGGCTGAGGCAGATTGGTCACCGGCCATTGGACGGCCACTCATGGTAGCTCACAGCAGCTCATGCCGGCTGCCAGCTGCTCATGCTGGCTGCCAGCCACTCACAGTAGCTTATTGGCAACCTGCTGCAGCCCCACTGTGGCCTACGCTTTCGCCAGTGACTCGCTGGCAGCCCAGCTCCAGGTCGAGCTGTTGTTCACCAACTTAGCTGTAGAGGGCGCAGTGTCACTGGCCCATGTGGGATCCGAACTGGCAGCCCTGCTGCTCAGAGCTCACACTCCCAAGCCAACTTTTAACCAACTGAGCCACTCAGCCGGCCCGAAAATATCCTGGTTTTTAAATGTTAACTAGTTTAAATAAAAGAGTTTATAGACCACATATAATAATTGAATGCCAGATTCTGTTTTGGGCCTATAGTAAGACAGAGAAGATAATGAGAATTCAGTGTAGACAAGAATTTGAAATAAGAAATGATCGTAAAACCTTAAAACCTCAGAGATTTTCAGTAAAAGGATGGCACTAGTCACTTTATGGGGTGTGGGTACATGGGATTTGAAGCTAATCTTATCTTGATAATAAATAAAACAATGTGTCTCAGAGACACATGGAGTCACCCTTAATGGTACTCACTTTGTCACTTCCTCTTGTCTGATAAAAGATTCGTATTGAGTAATTTTGTATGAGGAATTTAAGTGAGGATCAGGGTCTGAAATGATAATCTTAGTGTCCTTAATGTCTGGATGTATAATGGGACTTCAGAGGAAAACGTTTGATCAATGAATGTATTAATAGATGCATCATAAAAGAACATGCTTTTTCAGTGAACAGAGATGTTAAAATCTCAAAAAACATAAATATTAACTTTGATTCATAAGGATAACTTGTGTACCCTTTTTTGATTTCCAATATTTTATGTTGGTGATAATATATTAGTAAGTAATCACTCTGTACAACCTCGGACAGAAAATGTTAGGTTTCAGTTTTCAGCTTCAATAAGATCAGATGTGAGTGCATTAGATGAATGACTCCAGCTTCCCTGAGAACCTTATAAGTCATCACTCTGCAGAAACCATCGACAGCAGATATAGAGGACAATGTAAAATAAATATTGTCATAAGTTTATCACTTTTTAGAAACACTTTCTGAGGTAAAATTTAATTTAAAATATTAGAATGGGTTCTAGGACATTGAGATAGTATCCTTGTATATGCTTTCACCTGGAAAAAGGATTTAAAACAAGCAGGCTCTAACAACCTCCCATCCCCCACATCATTTATCAACACAGGGAAATCAGTGGTGTTTTGTTTTCTGACAGTCCTGGCTTCTAGTCCTTAAGGGTAATCTGGGAAGAATTAAAATTTGATTCAATATATTCAGCTTCCTTAATATATATGAGATTTGAATGTGACCAACCTCATTATTTATCACAATTATACTAATGATACTAATAATAATTAGCAATTTTTAAAAATTGTGCTTTGACTCTTCAGTATCCATTTATTCAGCAGATTGCCAACCTCCTTTGCTGTTTTCTTTTTCTCTCTCCCCTCGTCCACCTCTGAGAATTTTTGTGTTCCTAGTAATTGAAGGTTGAGGAAAGGAGATTTATATGACAAATGTCATTGTTAAAAACTGTAGTATACAGTTGCAACTAAAGAAAGAAAAATATTACAGTAAATAGTCATATTTGTATGTGCAGCAAAAAGAATTCTAAGCCTGACTAAGAAATAAATGCCATTGTATGCATGCATGACCAATTCATTTGCCTATTAGGAATAAAACCATATTACTAAAGTTTTTCATCATATATTTGTAATAAGATTTGTTGTTCTTCTGGCTAAATGTCTGAGGCTTCTCAGCAGATCTGGCTTTCATTATTAAAATTAAGATATATGAGTATATATATTATAACTAAACACACTCAAAGAAATGTACATGCTGTAGTTTTTTAATTTCTAAAGATGAGTTTTTTCAAGTAATGTTTTGAAATATGAAGAACCACTTTTTTTAGGTGGTAGGTTTTCATAGATATAATTACCAACCTATTTGATGTTTTAATCAATATTAGGTTAAAATATACAATCTAGATAATACACACACATATCAAGTTGAACCATATAAAGTTGCCAATATTTAACTGTTTTTTACTTGGGAAGGGGCACTTACAAATGGCTCAAGCTGATATGAAAATATCTGCTAGATGAAAGTTATTTAACTGCTTTGACACAGCTTAAAAGATCTGCTCTTAAGAAACCCTATCATTTCTCAAGTAGGGAATGAGTTCATTATAAGCTTTAAAAACTAAACTCTCTTGGAACAAAAGACTTCCAATAATTTATTGAATTACTACAATTATTCAATGCACTTTAGAAAGGAGTGGAGGTGATTGTGAGGAGAAAATTTTAAAATTCGATATTGGAAAAGTGTGCAGTTGGCTTTGAAATTCTTGTATTCCTTTGAGAATGCTTTTAAAACCCTGCTCCATGGAAACAACTGCTTATTAGCTCCCTCCATCCCAGTTCAACACTGAATTGAAGGCAACATCTCATTACTGTGCTCACTGGTAATTTTTCAAAACTTCCCTCTGAAGTCTTTTCCAAGAAGCATCATTAAAGATTCAATACACAAATAAGTCATTTCATTTGTCCCCAAGTGTGGTGTGTGCATATGCAATTCTGAATAAACCATAATGTGATAGTACTTCAAAAAGCAAATGTGAAAGACAAGACCAATTGGCCAATCTAAAAAACACAGCTTTGGTTTAAAGAAATAGCCAAACAAAAAGGATCTTTCCTTCCTTCAAGTAATTCATCCTCAGATGGTGGTAATATATACAGAATATTTGTAAATAGAAGGAAGCATTGAAGAGTCCATCAATAGATCTTCCTTTTTTCTTTTCAAAGGCAGTTTTTCATTCTTTATCTGGCCTTTTAAGTAACTTGATTATAATAATTCCTATGTATCCCTCTGGAATGCAGTAATGAGCCTATGAATGCACACTCTTGAAATTATGAAAAAGATAGGGAATTGGAAAGTAAATATGAAATAGAAAAAACCACAGGGAAATAAGGATAAGAAGGGGAGGCTAAATATATGCAAACAAACAAACAAACAAAAAGCCCAACTCCCTTCTCAGCTGGTGGTGTTCAAAAACCGTCCTTGTAATTTGAAAATCAGTACAATATATGCTGATGAAAAAGCTTTGGTTCATGCAAAACGATTGCTATGAATATCAAAGAGAATTTTGCTTACCATGTCAAATAGCATATGTTGGAGCTCTTGTGTGAATAAGAAAGCCTAAGATGTCTCAGAGTCAGCCATACAAGATAGTCCTGGTTAGGCTAAACACTCTGGAAGAAGCACTGAGGTAATAGGAAAAAGGAAATGAGGTCTTAAAAATAAAAGCATTTCAGAAAATAAGAGCTTGATGAAAGCAATATAATGAGAGAGAGAATATTATTTGGGTTTTCCCAAATTTGAAAGTCCATCCTGTAAATTTCACCAGAAGCTAAAATTCAGTAAGCATATGTTGTGGTCACATGATCTGATAGGTATGGGATTAGTTGCTAGCTTCTGTCTTTAAGGAGCACACCATCTAAAAAGGAGACAGAAGCAAACCAATCATTACAATACACTATAATAAACATAATGATACAAATACAAAGTACTAGAAAATACAAAATGGGGCAAAATTAAAGCTGTTTAGAGAGTAAATTCAGGGCAGATTCTTGGAATGGTCATGTTGGCCCTGAATCTTGAAACGCACACTGGAACTAGTCAGGTGAAAAAGGTGTTGGGAAAGGCAAGAGAGAGTACGTTCAAAGTTATAAAGTGGAAAAGCCTGGAATGTTGGGTGAACTACATGTAGTCTATAATATGGCTGAGTTGCAGAGTACAGCTGAAGGAGTAGCAGTGAACTTCTTCTAGGTACCAACTACCACACAGCCATCCCATGTAGCTAGAATATCAGTCCAGATCCTGTCTGTTCTCCCTTTCTTAAAAGGCCTGAACAGCCTCATTTTCTGCTAAGTCCTACCAACCTCTGAGTATCTGCCAAGAAGTCTTACCTACCCCTTTTAATACACTGCAGGCTGGCAAATAGACATTTATAATCTCTTTATTCTTTTATCCAAAGGCTCTTCTTGTATTTCTAGGAGGAGGAACTGGGAAGATCATTCTCTATGGTAGTCTTATTATGATTCTTTGCCTGTTGCACATCCAAAGTTTCACTAAATATAGATATTATGTCTTTGAAAAAGTGATGACGCATGTTTGCAACAGATGGCACTAGTTCATTTTTAGAAGTACTAGAGTCATTCGCATCTATGTTATTGCTATGTCATTTGACAGCTGACAGTTCTAGCTTCACTCTGAAAAAAAATTGAGTGATTTGGTTGAGTTTTGGCGATTTTACAACAAGTTGAAGATGGAAGACCAAACTGTGCATTTTTGCCATATTTTACTGTTTTACTTCCAGAAAGGTAAGAACATGCATCCAGCTTGTGAAAATCTGCATAAAGTTTATGGTAACAATGCTCTACAAGAACGTCAGTGCCAACGATGGTTCATGAAATTCTGTGCTGGTGATTTTGATCTCAATGATGCTCCTTGGTCGGGGAGGCCCACTGAGGTTGATGATGACAAAATAAAGGCATTGATCGAGTCAAACCCATTTTACACTACACAAGAAATTGCAGAAACATTGAACATCCATCATTCAAGTGTTCACGACCACTTGAAGAAGCTGGGATACATAAGCAAGCTTGATATTTGGGTTCCACATGAACTTAAAAAAGTTCGTTTGACAGACCATATAAACATCTGCAATATGCTCATTAAAATGAGGAAAACGATCCTTTTTTGAAGCAACTGGTAACTGGTGATGAGAAAGTGGATTGTTTACAACAATGTGGTGTGCAAATGGTCTTGGTCCCAATGTGATGATTCACCTCAAACTACATCGAAAGCAGGCATTCATAAGAGAGAAGAAGGTTATGCTCTCAGTATGGTGGGATTTTAAAGGTGTCATGTTTTTCAAACTCCTACCAAGGAACCAAACAATCAATTTGAATGTGTACTGTCAGCAGTGGACAGTTTGAAAGAATCCATCATTCAGAAACGTCCAGAGCTTGTTAATTGTAAAGGAGTTGTGTTCCATCGTAACAACGGGAGACCACACACAAGTTTGATCACCAATCAAAAATTATTGGAGCTTGGATGGGATGCGTTGCCACACCCACCACACTTGCCTGACCTTGTGCCGTCAGACTTCCACTTGTTTCGCTCTCTTCAAAACTCCTTGCATGGTATAACGTTCAATTCAGATGAGGCTATAAATCAACACTTTGTTCAGTTTTTCGCAAATATAGACAGGTCCTTCTATGAACGAGGAATTATGAAGCTCACTGGAAGATGGCAAAAGGTTGTTGAGCAAAACGGGCAATATATCATTGATTGATCTTTGTTCTTTACATAAATAAATGACCTTTGAAAAACATAGACAAAATACATCATGACTTTTCCGAAGACCCAATACAAAGGGCAGGGTGATGAGAGGAAGGCTGTGTGCAGCCAATACAATTTGCGGAGTTATTTATTCAGGGTAAGAAGTGTTTAGAAATGAAATAAAGTCTAAGGATTGACTTTATTTGTCGTTATTGGAATTTTAAAACTAAATGAAACTATTAGAAAATTAAGTTGGATGAGCTGCAATTAGACTTAGATAAACATATACGTATGAGAATGCCTATAAAAAAACTAAGTGGGACAATTTTGACTGATTACTATTACTGGGAGCAATTTTCAGTTAATTGAAATTTTATTGTATTGCTCTAACTAAGGCTGAAAATTGGTAAGTCTTAATAACCTGAAATCCAACCAACTTGAACCTTCAATGACCTCTCAATTCTGCTTTTTCATAAACAAGAGGTGAAAAAATTAAACTAGCTCCTATCACAGGTTTATTCCAAAGATCAGGGTTTATGTGTGGTCAGTTTCATCATCTTGTCTCTAAGGCTATTACTATGTATATATTGGCAGAGGAAGATAAAATTAATCAGTGTTGCTAGTGATGACTTTGCACTATTCTGAAACTTTTATAATGAAAGGTTATATTTCTTTAATTGTGGCAGGGAGATAAAGTAAGATGCTGTAGTAGACTGTACTCTGTGTGTATATGTATTCTTGTTCTTGAAGGCTACCCAGTCAAAAGTAGCTCTCCCACCTAAGCTACTATTATATTACTTTTTCTGTTTAATATTGTGCTTACTACAAGCCAGACAAATATTAACATTTTTAATGCACTTAACACAATGAGGTACGTCCTATTATGCCTATTTTGCAAATGAGGCAACTGAGACCCAAAGAATTTGAGTAACTTGCCCAAGAATAAATAGCTGTCTAGAAGCTGGTGAAGCTGGGATAGGAACTTGGGCAGACTGGCTAGAGTCTGTGCTGTTACTACTCAGGAATATACAGAGAGTGCCAAAAAAATGTATACACATTATAAGAAAGGAAACTGTATTTAAATTGTAATACTCAAAATATACCATTAATAAAAGATGAATACAAGTCATGTATGACTTCTGCAATTACAAGAGTTGCTCAAAGTGGTCACCATCAGTGTCCAGACACTTCTGATTATGGTGAACTACTGCTTGAGCAACATTGACAAGTGTCCAGTTGTATACATTCTTTTGGCACCCCGGTATTATGCAATAAGAGAGATACATCTATACTGCAATAGGCTCAAAAATACATTTTCAGGAAAACATACCAGGAGATATCAGGATGAGGGTTGTTAGGTGAACAGAGCCACTTGAGTCTCCCAGGTTTTCTCTAGGGAGACATTTGTTAGTGTCCACAGTGATCCGTCTGTACAGAGTGAGCTCCTTCCACACTGGCAAAGCCATGAATGAGGGCTTCCCAAACTTCCTGTTCTCCTAGAGGAGCTGTACAGTCCAGGCTGAGGAGTCATCTCTCCTCAGTAGGGGTGGACAAGTACATAGGCCAGCAGCCTCTTGAAGTTTTCTAAATCTGGGTATTCCTCTCCTGTGTTATATGTACTGCTCATACAAGCAAACATTTAGCCCTCATTGCATCAACTCTGAGTAATAAATGGTCTGTTTTTGTGACCCAGGGCTCTTGTGCCTAAATATGTATGTGAAAAAATTGTGTTATGCTAACCTGTTAGCTAATCATAGGGCAAACCTCAGACTCTTCATAATTTCTGACTTAACACTGCTCTGTTTGTGTGTGTACATGAGTATGTGCATGAATGTGCACCCATATGTATACTGGAGCAAGAGAAGGAATAGATTTACATCAAATGGGTAATTACACTCGGTGATAATTTCTGAAATCCATTGGAGAGCTGTAGGAGCATAAAGAAGGAAATCCAAACTGCAAGGCTTGGGGATACTGAAAATTTTAAAAAATGGTTAATGAAATAATGATGCAGTGTACTTTTGAGATAAGGTGGGGTGGGGGAGAGTTCTCAGTGATTAAATCTGCACAGGCATCTAGGGAGTTTTTCTTTCCCCAATGTGAAATCTCAGACTTCCCCTCTGCCCCTCGCCTTGTCTCCAGTGAAAGCTTTCTCTGAACACTTTGTTTCCAGGCATTACCTGAATTATTTGGCTTTTACCCTTGTGGACAGTGAATCACTCCGTCCTTGTTTCTCGCTTTCCTGCTTACCTCCTGGATGATATAGGGCTCCCATGACCCTGAAGCCTCACCGGTACTTGTGGAAGAAGAGGATACCACAATACTGCACTTGGCTAAAAGAACTATTTCTTTAAACGACAGACATCAGAGTTAGGAAAACAAGCAGGAAAAGCAAATCAGAGCCACATCTGCTGTATTATCTAATGGAAGAGTCAATACTTATTTCGTTCCATCAGTGAGAAAGTGCTGGGCAGCTCGGTACGTGCCGCAGGCACAACTGTTTGGTGCTTTCAGGTGCAACTGGAAGGGGAACTATTTTAACCCTCCCGTTTAGCAGACCTGAATATTAGATAACGTTAGATGAATTAGTTTTTGCTTCACTTCCTCTTTCTTTAGATCCTGTTTGCATTGGCAAATATAATAATAATAATAACAATAATAATAATAATAATAATAATAAAATTTCCCAAACTATATGCGGACATACACCTGCCCGGACCCAGCCAGGGCCCTGAGAGCTAGTTCCCTTCCTGTTTTCTCCCTCTAGGAATAGAGGCGATGCAGCTGAGCTTGGAGCAGAGCAAACATTGTTTCCTTAGGCAAGCAGTTAAGCTGAAGGCAATTGCTAGAGTGTGGG
The DNA here is from genome assembly GCF_001890085.2 of Hipposideros armiger. Taxonomy (NCBI): domain Eukaryota; kingdom Metazoa; phylum Chordata; class Mammalia; order Chiroptera; family Hipposideridae; genus Hipposideros; species Hipposideros armiger. Next base: position 85,415 of record NW_017732742.1, read on the forward strand.
AGGCTTGGTCCCAGCACAGCCCCAGTCCCACCCTTCCTGTTCATGGCCTCCTGTGGCAAGCAGACATTCCTCCAGAGTCCCACAAAGTGCTGCAAGAGGAATATAATCCTGAGAGACAGGCCTCTTCTTACAGCGCATGACCCTAGCCACATTGATCAGCTTACGCTCAGGCCATGTTAAGTCGCACAGACCAGTCCTCCTCTGAGTTTGGAGCCAAGAGGTAATGGCTTAATCATGACCAACATTCAGGAACATCTCAGAAAGCTTGAACACCCAGCACACACTGACCAGCCTATATACAGCCATGAACTTGGCGCTCCAGGTGTATGGTCAGACACAACTGCTGACCATTTTATGCAGACTCACCCTGCCATTATCTAACAATTGTTCTAGACACCCTGACAGACTGGAATAGACCATCCCAAGAGAATGAGTGCTGCTTCCCACCCGCAATCCTACTTGACTGCCTATGGGGCTTTGAGTAGAGGTGGGTGGGAAAGTGTGATGGCCCCAAGGCCTCTGTGAAAACTTCCACCCTATGAAATGTTGTGTACTTTCCCAAAGTGCATCTGAACTTGGTTTTCAAAATGATTATTATAGCTAATGAACATATAAGTTTCAATGATAATGCTAATAATAGCTGTCATGTGTTGAGTTCTTACTGTTCAACAAATATTAAATATTCTCTCTCTCTCTCTCTCTCTCTCTCTCTCTCTCTCTCTCTCTCTCTCTATATATATATATATATATAAAATTTATTTTTCCTAAGTATATATGTATATATATACTTATTTATAAATGCTCTTATACTTATAAATTTTCTCTCTCTATATATTTGTTTTTCCTTAAGTATATATATACATATATATTACACATATATATATACTTAATATATATAAATAAATATACTCGTATGATCTCACTTATACGTGTATGTGGTATGTAAAAAAAAATAATGAACTCCTAGAAACAGAGAGTAGATCAGTGGTTACCAGGAACAAAGGGAGGGTGAGGGAAATGAGGAAGGTGGTCGAAGGGTGCAGCGTTCCAGTTACAAGGTGAATAAGTTCTGGGGATCTAATGGGCAGCATGGTGACTAGTTAACAATAGTGTATATTTGAAAGTTGCTACACAATAGATCTTAAAAGTTCTCATCACAAATGATAAGCTGAAATTAGTTGGCAAAATCTAAGATAATGTTATTACAAATAAATTTTTAAAATATAATGCTCTGCAGGAATTTACATAAGAATGCCTTATGATCAAATTGCTTTTTTGAAAATGTTTTCATATATTTCATTTTGTTTTCTTTATTTTTGCAAAAACTCTGGACTAAAATGGACAAAACCACTTTCTTTACTAACATTCTTTCTGGTTATTATGAAGGCATCACCAACTTGTACTGTTCTTTTATTTAGATTAGAGATCCAAGCTAAAATTCTTGGTAAAAAAATAATAAGATTTCTGTAAATACTTTTATAGTCTCCATAAGGATATTAAGAACACTAGTGGTTTATGTACCTTTGAAATCCAGAAATCTAAAACTGGGAGAGGTAATATTAATTATTAACTTTGTGCAGTTAATAGTAGTTTCCTTGGAAAATCATTTTACTTCACAAAATTCAATCAGCCTGTGAATAATGCTTTGCAAGCCAAAACACTTCAAAATAAAACTTCACTGTAATATGGCTTAATTTCTTTTGATCCTTCAGAGTTAAAATAGTATGCAAATGCAAAAATTCCAAAAGGAGAATAGAATTCAAATAGTCTGGATGAAGTGCTCTTGAATTTTTTTAGTGATCTGCAGATTTCTGACATTAAGATGAACATTCTAAACAAAGTTTAAAACAACTGAGGATCTGTTGTAAAAAGTTTATTATAAACATGGCAAATGCTCAAATGTATGTTATTGAACAAAAATCAAGACAGGAATTATTTTGTAAAGGATGAAAGAGAAAAATACTTTGACTACTAGAAAGTCTTTGCATAATTAAAAATCTCATTCCCTATATACTTCTTTGGGAAACAACAAGGACAGTATTGAAGCCGATGATGTAATAAGGGTTAAAATGTAGATAATAGCAGATTAAATAAAATCTCTGATATTGAAGAATTTCATTTTGTTTTTGGTTTTATGATGCTATACAATTTCCAGGTTGAAAACAACTGGTTAATAGTCTTTATTTTTCCATTTGCAATCTGATATTTGGCACTAAATAAATATCACGTATAACTGGATTAGTTAGTGTTATGACCTGAAAAGTGCTAAGATTTCTTAAATTAGAAAATTTTTCAAATGTATTTGAAAATTACTCATGAATGTGCTATCTCTTAGAGATAAGTGCATTTATATTTAAGGTCTATTTCAAAGGCAGCTTCCCTGGCAGGAAGTTTATTGTGTTGCTTCTATATTTGAACTTTTGTTTTCTAAATTACACTGCAGTTTGAAAATCTGTCACTTCTTTATATTTCATTTGAAATAACTCTTCAAGTACCATTGTTTCACCTAAGTCAAACCTCCATTAACATAGAAGCATCCTAAGTCAGTAACATACTATAGAGATGATCCCTGAAAGGTTTGGTTTTAGAGTGTAATCTTATGGATTAGGCATCGTATTTCTTTGAGCCACCTGGTTTCTGTCATGGTGTTAAGAACATCAGTAGAATCCAAATTGCTTACAGAATGACTGACCACCTTTGAGAGAGAGCTGCATTTATTTTATTGCTGTTGTTGAATTTTGTTTTATTTGGACATTTTATTTACATAATTACACAATATAATAAATAATATATAATAAATTATGTATTTACATTTTTATTTGTATTTTTTTTTATTTATTTTTATTGTGGCAAGAGCACACATGGGATTTACCCTTTAAATTTTTACAATATGCCATTGTTAATCATAGGCACACTGTTGTACAGCAGGTCTCTGAAACTTATTCCTTTTGAACAATTGAAACTTTATATCTGTTGAACAATGACTCTGTATTCCTTCCTCACAACTCCTGCCAACCACCATTTTACTCTGTTTCTATGAATTTGAGTATTTTGACTATTGCTCTCATGTAAGTGCAATCATGCAGTATATATCCTTCTGTAACTAGCTTTTTTCATGCTGTAAAATGTCCTCAAGTTTCATCCATGTTTTTACATATTACAGAATTTGCTTATTTTTAAAGGTTGAATAATATTCCAATATATGGGTATAATGCAGTTTCTCTATCCATTCATCTGTTGATGAATATTTAGGTTATTTTCATATCTGGGCTATTTGTGACTAATGCTGCAACAAACATGAGAGTTCATGAGTCTTTTTAAGATTTTGATATTATTTCTTTTGGCTACATACCCAGAAGTGTGATTGCTGGATCATATGCTAATACTATTTTTATATTTTTGAGGAATGTCTATATTATTTTTTATAGCAGGTGAACCATTTTACATTCCTACCAACAGTAACCAAGGGTTCTCTTTTCTTCATATCCAGGTCAACACTTGTTATCTTCTGTTTTGTTTGTTTGTCTTTTAATAATAGTCATGCTAAAAATATGAGGTCATGTCTCATTATGGTTTTGATTTGCATTTTCCTGATGATTAGTGATGTTGAGCATCTTTTCATGTACCTGTTTGCCATTTTTATGTTTTCTTTGAAGAAATGTCTATTAGGTCATTAGCTCATTTTTAAATCAGATTGTTACTTTTTTTGGCTGTTATATGAGTTTCTCACATATTTTGGATATTAGACTCATATTAGATATATGGTTTTCAAATATTTTCTCCCATTCCATGGATTGTCTTTTCACTCTGTTGATTATTTCCTTAGATATGCAGAAGCTTTTTAGCTTGATATAGCCCAATTTGTCTGTTTTGCTTTTGATGCTTGTGCTTTTGATGTTATAGCCAAGAAATTATTATGAAGCCCAATATCATAAAGCTTTTTCCCTATGTTTTCTTATAGGGGTTTCATGGTTTTAGGTGTTATGTTCATGTCTTAATCCGTTTTTAGATGATTTTTGTGTGTATTATATAAGATAAGGGTCTAATTTCATTCTTTTGCATGTGCATATCCAGTTTTCCCAACACCACTTATGGAAGATACTATTCTTTCCTGTCGTGTGTTCTTGGCACCCTTGCTGAAGAATGAATGACCATATATGCTTGGGTTCATTTCTGGGCCTCCTGTTCTGTTCCATTGGGCTATGTGTCTGTCGACATGCCATTACCATATTGTTTTATTTACTGTAGTTTGTAGTGTATTTTGAAATCAGCAACTATAATACCTCAGCTTTGTTTTTCTTTCTCTCAAGATTGCTTTGGTTATTCTGGGTCTTTTGTGGTTTTATATGAATTTTAGAATTTTGTTTATATTTGTGTAAAAAGAATGCCATTAGAATTTTACTAGATATTGCATTGACCTGAAACTTGTAGATTGCTTTGGGTAGTATGGTTATTTTAACAATATTAAACCTTCCAATCCATACACATGGCATATCTTTTCATTTATCTGTGTCTTCTTTAATTTCTTTCATTAATATTTTGTAGTTTTCAACATACAAGTCATCCACCTCATTGTTTAAGTTTATTCCTAAGGATTTTATGATTTTTTATGCTATTGCAAATGGGATTATTTTCCTGATTTACTTTTCAGATAGTTCATTGCTAGTGTATAGAAATGAAACTGATTTTTTCATGTTGAATTATATCCTGTAACTTTACTAAATTCCTTGATTAATTTTTTGTGGCACTTTCAATGTTTTCCTTATATAAGATCATGTCATTTGCAAAGAGATAATTATACTTCTTCCTTTTTGATTTGTGTGAATTTTATTTCTTTTTCTTGCCAAATTGCTTTGGGTAGGACGTCCAGTATATACTGAATACAAATAGTGAGAGTGGAGTTCTTTGTCTTGTTATTGACATTAAAGGAAAAATCTTTCAGTTTTCCTCTGTTGAATATGATGTTATATGTGGCCTTTTCATATGACCTTCATTATGTTGAGGTAAATTCCTTTTATACCAATTTGTTGAGGTTTTTGTGTGTGTGTGTGTGATGAAATAGTGTTGAGTTTTGTCAAGTGCTTTTTCTACATCTGTTGAGATGATTATGTGATTTTTATTCTTTTTATTGTATCACATTAAATGATTTGTGTATACTGAATGATCCTTGAATCCCAGGGATAAATTCCACTTTGTCATGATGTATAATCCTTTCAACGTACTGTTAAATTCAATTTTCTAGTATTGTGTTTAGGATTTTTGCACCTGTGATTATCAGGCATATTTGAACATTTTAAAGCCAGAGAAGCTTCATTTACCTTCAAGTGAAACAGTGCATCAAATATTACTGGTGTTTAAAATACATATATTAAACACCAGTAATATTTCTAATTTAAAATGACCAGGATGAATCCACCTATTTCACTTCTGCTAATAGCCTCTTTAATTAAGAATGCAAGTAGAAACTTTAGTTATTTGGTTTGCCTTCTTATTCTCTACAATCAATCCTAAAATAAGATATGAAAATTAGTCATCAACACTTTTCCATCCTAACATTTCTATCTAAATATTTGATTTATTTACTGGCTACTTTGATTTTAAAAATGGCAAAACTCTTACACTAAGCAACATTTTTATAGTTTACATATTGGCCTTAGTTATTGTCCTAAAAACCTATGACTTGACAGTGAGCAACACATCTTTTTTAATTTATTCATTGAAATGAGGATTGATATTATCTATTGCCTAACTAATGCAATGTATATTACTCTGAAGGCAAATATGCAGGTAAAACAAACTTCAAATTTCACCTTAATACCACTAATCACACAGTTTTTCTGTTTGTTTTAATCTGTAAAAATATGGAGATATTAATTGATCTCTACCACTGTCTTATTTTTTCCGTTATTGTTTTTTTCTGTCACAGCATTTACTATTATTAGATTTTTTTAATTATCTGTTTACATCAGAATATTACTTCCTAGAGAATAGACTTAGAATTTTTTATTGCTAAATTCTTTATTGTCTAGATATTGCCTCATATACAGTAAACAATCAAATATTTGCTGAAAGAATATGTTAAATACATATAATGATGTGAAAAATAGTTGAAGATATAAGTTTGATCATTTTTTATAGCTGCGACATAGAAGCCAAAATTAAGAGTAACAAGGATATTTCTTTCTTTGAGTTCTAAATGTTTCTATAAGTATTAAACACACACACATCAAGAAAACATTTTGTTTTGAAATATCCTTTATATTTCATTAATATCACTAGTTTAGAGTTAATTAAAAATCAAGCTCATGAGAGACAATAGGCTTCACCACGCACTACATTACATAGTTTTTAGAAAGGATACAGGACAGTCAGCAACAGAGGGTGCTTTTACATAACAGAACAGTGCTTCTGATTTCTCAGTCACTAGGGACCCAAGTGGTGACAAGAAAGGAAGCTGAGTGAGACACTGCCTCTCAGCTCAGATAAGTTGTCTGCTCTAGGACCCCTTTACTTTTACATGCAGAATGTCACACAGCTCTCTCAGGTATACATGGTGACCAGAGAGCCAGGTATCCATCTCAGAGGTTCATGACCAGCTCCTACCCGGTGGTACAGCTACGTTCCATAAATATTCTTTATTCAGTAACAAAGTATTTTAACAATAAGGTACAGCTGGTTGGTCCACTTTAGTGTCATTGTTCAAATTCTCATTTATCTTGGTTCTGGTATAAATATTTTTGTTATAATCCTTGGGTTGATGTTGCAAGGAGGATTCAACCAAGATTCAAATCTCCATCTTCCTGGAAATAGGAAAAAGTCATAGAACTAGATGTTAAGCCTTTTCTTTCAGACTTCTAAGTGTTTGAAATAGTGAAGTAATTTTTCAGGTATTGTATAAATACCTAAATTCATAATTTTTCTAACACTAAATGGAAAAGCACATTTTTTTTTTTTTTTTTGTAGAGGGCAGTGTCACTGGCCCTCATATGTGGGATCCGAACCGGGGCCCTCTGGCGTCCCAAGCCAGCTCTTAACCATCGCGCCACTCGGCCAGCCCGAAAAGCACATTTTTAAATGAATTTTTTTTAATAAAGTTTGTGGGAGTGACAATGGTTAGTAAAGTTACGTAGGTTTCAGGTACATAGTTTGATAATACATCATCTGTATATCACATTGTGTGTTCACCACCCAGAGTCAATTCTCCTTCCATCACCATATATTAAATGAATCTTTTAAACCAGGAATACTATTTAATGTTTAAAAATTTAATATTTGTGATAGCTATAAAGTATTTTTAAAAAGTAAACCTAAAGTGCAGGTCTAATGCCCAAGAATTTTTATAAGAAAAAGAACATGAGTAAAGAAAAACATATGTGAGAACAAAAATTGGCAGAAATTTTTTTATCATACTTTAAACAATTATCAATAGGAATAAAAAGAAATGATGAAAAATATAAAACAAGATCAGAGTGCAATGTTTTAGAAACAGAAATTAACAAGGCATAAGAAAACCTAAGGCAGTAGGAGGAATGCTATGTTCTTGATAACTATAGAGATGAAAGAAACTATATTTGATAGCTATTGTGAGGTTATTAATCACATGGGTTCTATTATGTTCAGTTATGGTTAAAGCGAAATTCAAATATAATAATGAGGATAAAGTTTCTAGATGGATTGAATGTTGATTAAAAACTCTTGATAAAGAAAGGGAAGTTGAAATTGAAGTGATAATTATAAAGAAAAGAAAATCTGTGGGGCTTTAGAAATAAGTTGAACTAGTATAATTGCAAAAAGAAAAAGTTCCTGCAGTCTTTACAGAAGAAGAGTAAAATTAAAGATCCATAGCTAGATTTGATCTACAGCCTTTCTCTAATATGTTATTTTCATTAATTCACATTAGGAGTTAGCAAGTTTGGGGATGTGTTATATGCTTCAATTGGAATTTATAGTTTCTTACTTACTTTGAAAGTGTGTAGTCCCCTGAGAATTTTCATTTTATCACTATTCATTAATGTTATGAAGATAGGCTATGATCTTTAAAATGTCCAGCGCTTTCCTTGTTTATTAAGAAAATCATGTACATGTTTCCTGTATGGTCTGTTGAGTAGAAGGCAATAATAAAACCAAGAGTCAAAATGACTACTGTCCTCCACAGTACATGCCAGTTTTTCACCCAGCTGTCCTTTAGTGTTCTGAATTTGTGACTAAAAGCATGAACTTTCATAGGTCTTGCTCTCGTGTTGGTCTGGTCTTGATAGACAATAAACAGTATGCAAAAAAAAAAAAGTAAACAACTTCTAGGTATCTACAGTCTCACCATAATCTCAAATTGTTTTGTTGAACATTAAAGATGGTAACCCCACAGGATATAAAGAAAATAGTTAAGTGACTTAGATAACCTAAAAGGATATTGTGTCCCCAACCATGTAGATAATCAGCTTTCCATTATTTTTTGGGCAAAGTTAACTTGTAACAAATGAAATCTCCTAGAAAGTCAGTAAACATTATTAAAAATAGTTGCTGAAGCAAAGAGGTGGCAAATTTCAGAAATACAGAATTTTCCAATATGATTGCATGCCTTACAAAAAGCAAAAGATATCTTCTTGCTGGATAGCATTTAAGAAATGTGCAAATGCTTGACAAAGGTAAATATAATAATATAATGGAAATACTTGTATGAGAATTACATATGAAGGATCTCACCTTTGGGAAGAAAGAATGATTACCCAAATTGATTTTCATTAATTCTTAAGAATAAAGTTATAGTAATCATCACAAAGGCTATTACAGACATACTTCATTGTGTGCTTAGCTTTATTGTGCTTCATGAATGTTGTGTTTTTTGCCATAGTCTAGAACAAAATTTGCAATATTTCTTAGGTATGCCTGTATATACTGAATAGGTGTTCTTTGGCACACACAGTAATGGGAATTTTATAGATTAATTAAAAACCTTAGGAAATGTCTATGAAATATGAATTAGTATCTCAATTTTATTGATGAGAAAACAGAAAGAACCAAAGTAACATGCTCTGAATCACATGATTAGAAAGTGACACATTCAGAATTTGTTGGATCCTGTCTGATTCTAATACATATGCTCCCTCCACTGCTTCATACAAGCCTCTTACTCATAGAGAATTAACAGAACCATTCTATAAATCATGCCTATAAAGTTTTGGCCCAGTATTTTAATTTATTCTTTGTTTTTGTATTGTCTTTTCTTCTTGGAGACATAATAAACTATTCTTAGGAAAATGTTATTTTGAGAGGAGTTATAGTGAAGACCAACTGTATTAATGCAATTTTCTTCTTGTTTAAAAAGGGGAGACTTTCACTTTGAGATTGTTGCAGGAGAGGCAAGCCTTCCTCCTTCTTTGGCTTCTTTCGGTATGAATCAAGTTTCATGAAACTTTGTAATATGGTGTAAGAAACTAGGTTAACCTCTAATCTGAAGTAACTTAAAAAATGAGGCAATACATGAAAATAACAGATGCTTAGACATGGATATTAGCCAACAAAAAATAGTAATTGCTAAGAGATAGGAAATAAACAGGGTTAGCATTAATATTGCCCAAATTCAATATGTGGAGAGAGTTCTAATCATAGCAGGGAAAAGAAACTCGTGTAGAAACTAGAGGCCTCCCTGCATTAATGGACAGTGTGGGAGGCCAGGCAGATAGAGCTCACATGGAGGGTACAGCGAGGAGAGAGTTACCTAGAGAGAGAACTTCTGTGTTTGATGTTTTACTTTTCATTAATTTTGGCATCATACATTTAATTTTCATAATTTTATATTTGTCACTAAGGGTAACAACTCAAAGACTCAATTACTGGAGACCAGAGATCTCAGCGAGTTCCCCTTGAGTCAGCTGAGTGATGAATTCTGGGTCTCACTCATTTTACAGAGATGTCAGAATCAGGGCTTATGAAAGGTCCATTCAGATATAAGGATCATCTAGCAACCGGGAAGATATAAAGAAACCAGCTTCTAGATACTGTGCTATCTTCGTTATTTAAACTCTAAAGCACATATGAAATCAGGGCATCATTTTCTAAATGTAATACACTAGCAAAAAATTCTTATAATTGACTCTAGCTATGGTGACCAAGGGTGTTGACACAAAAGATTTATTGCCTCTATATGATATTAATCTCTACTGTTTTTATTTGAAAACTGTCCAATCCAGATATAACTGAAACACAATTGAAAATAATATTTCATATTATTGGGAGGATACTGATACATCAGGAATGGCTTTATCTCTTTGCATGCCTCTGAACAGAACTCTAAATGCACGTGTATGTGTGTGGGGTATAGTCTTTTGGGCTGAGAGCTTTAGCTGTGGAGTCACACATCTAGGGCTCAGTTGATGCTTCCTAATACTTATTAGATGTGTGACTTTACCCAAGTTAATTTTCTCTGTATTTCAAATTCCTAATTTGTCAAATCAGACTACCTACTTCAAAAATTGTAGTGAGATGATAAAGTATAAAATGCCATTTCTTTAGTCAGTAAGCCTGAACTTTATTTTAATGTGACATACCCCAAATGCTCAGGCATCACTAAGCTCTTCCCTGGCATTATTAATACAGGAAAGTTGATACTATTATGTAGTACTTACTTTATTATGGTTACATTACTATAAAATGAATAAAACCAGGCTGCCTCATTAATAATTCACATTAAAAAGGATCTAAACAGAAGTCTCTTGAAGACTTACTGAAAGGGAATTGTAACGGAACACCCACATGAATGCCTACTAAGTTCTCTTTACCGATCTATCGTGCCAAAGTCCTTCCCATTCCACTAAAGTCTCTTCTGTCACTCCTTGTCCCAGAACATTCTAGAAAACCCCCACCTCTCTCTAGCTCCTGCTCTCGTGTTATTTTTCCCTTCCAAGAACTGTTACAACAATATTTAGGATTTTCACATTATGTTTATGAAAACAATTGATCTGTGACTTGCCTGTCTTTAGTATCCTTGTCAGTATTTAATATGAAGCTTATTCTGTCTCCATAAAATAAATTGTTAATTATTTCCACTTTATTATCTGGAAGGATTTGTGTTAAACTGATTCCTTATGGTAATATTTGAAAGTTTTTACTGGAAGACTTCTGGGCTAGTCATCTATTATGTAAAAGGTCTTTGATTACATAGTTAATATTTTAATTTACAATAATTTTAATATTATTCAGGTTTTTAAATTTTATTATTTTGCCTGTTTGGGTAATTTGTGTATATATTTGTAGGAATTTGTCCATTTCATCAAAAGTTTCAAATTTTGTCATGAAATTATTCATTATATTTGTTTGATCTTTTAATGTTGTTATATTCTGCAGTAATGTATCTTTTTTTCATTTCTTATATGTGTAAGAGCCTTTTTTATGTACCATGGAGTTTGTTTCTTGTTGTTAATAGGATTACATAGTCCATTTACATTTAATTACATAAAATATATTTCATAAAGGTTAGAATGGTAACATTTTGGACTAAAAATTCTGAAAAGAAAATGTGTATTTGGGGAAGAAAGTAATACTTTTTGGAGAAAATAAAATACTCAAATTAAGATGAGTTAATTCTACTATTGTGAAATACAGGCAATCTTTAAAGAAAAAAATATTAGAAACAAATACATCTATATGTTTCTCTCAAATATTTCTTTTAGAAGCTCTAGAACAAAGGAATACAGACTATTTAAGCTCCAAACTGCCTGGAATGACATGCCTACTCAGTTTACATTTCCTGTTTTCTTTGAACTGATGTTCATGTGGCCTTCAAGGTAGCTTTTGCCTTTGGAGCACTAGAGGTCTAATTATTTTAAACTAGGATGCCTTCCCTTAATATCTAGTTTGTGTTAGGACAACAAAGCTTTAATGCGTGTTAATAATGACTCATGAATCCCAGACTCTTTCCCTAGTCAAAAACCTGGGTATAAACTTCAGAAAGTTTCTTACTAATCACCTTTTTTCACCTTCCCCATCATTTCTGTTACGTCACAGTGCGCGCGTGCACGCGCGCGCACACACACACACACACACACACACACACATTATGTTTGTTTTGTTTTTTTCTCCATCTTTGAGTACAAACGTGTCTTGAAATTCAGGATCTGTGGCTATGATTGACCATTTTCTGTTGCTTTGCCACATTAAAACCTATGGTTGAGCTTTGTAGCTCTTTTCAGTGTTTTAGTGGAATTATGGAAATTAACAATCTCATTTACAGAAAGCTCCTAGTACTCTTTACTTGACATATGCTTTCAAATTCAAAATTAATATGGAATTATTATTCATGTTATATCTTACATATTTCCCTGAAAAATTCAAAGTTCAGCTCTAAGTAAACTTACTAATGGTTCAAGCCAATCTTTCAGAATGCATAGTAATTCCATCTTATGTAATATCATTTATCCTAAATCTATATATTTTTCACTACATTTCACATGCTACTTGAGCCTTGAAGTTGTTCTTGTTATGGAGTGAAATAAACTACTGAATCTGATATTATGAGAATAGAAATGGATTGTGAAAGTTTTTCTTTTCGTGTATAACCAAGCTCATTCTTGCTCTTGTTAGAACCAGAATGTTAGTGGGGTTTTCATAACCTGTTAGTATTCACCTTCAGAACTATTTTATCATTCTCACTGAGTCCATAGGCAGAATCTTAGTGCCTTATAAGATACAGTTATATTGAATTGTCTGACTGGAAATTACAAAAGAAACAGCGTGAACTTTGCTTGCCTCTTTTCCTCTGTAAGAAGCTTCTGTTATTATTTGTCTAAGATATATCACAAGGACTAAAATCCATCATCTAACACTTCCATGAATGATTCAACATCATATATTTTAATATTTATCATATTATTTTAGACTTTGAACAAATTTAATGAAAAATGATCGTGGGTTTTCATTCCAAGATAAAATTTAGCTGCAATGCAGTTGAACTCTTTTTGAATAAGAAAAAAATGATCATCATTACTCTCACCTTTTTGATATTTGAAAATCATTAAGTGAAGAAAAAATTGATTTTTAGTTTATGTCCAGTAAAAACTTGTATTTTTATTGGAGTACCTTCCATTGCTTTGTAGCCTTCTCTTTTTCCCACTCTTCCTATGTTCACTATCAAGGTTCAGAGACCTGTGAATATAAACCTTGAACTAAGTCAAAGAAGGTGTGGAGCCTTTATAGGAGAGGGATTTTGATGAAGAGGAAATTGGGGACTTGGAGTAGCATCCCCAACACCTTAATGTGAACGGAACCCTCTTGTGGGAGTTCTATAGGGTTGTCGGAAAAGTCATGATGTATTTTGTCTGTTTTTTCAAAGATCATTTATTTATATAAAGAACAAAGATCAATCAATGATATATTGCCTGATTTGTTCGCTAACCATTGGCCATCTTTCAGTGAGTTTCATAATTCCTCGTTCATAGAAGGACCTGTCTTTATTTGTGAAAAACTGAACGAGGTGCTGATTTATAGCCTCATCTGAATTGAATGTTATACCATGCAAGGAGTTTTGAAGAGAGTGAAACAAGTGGAAGTCTGATGGTGCAAGGTCAGGCGAGTATGGTGGGTGTGACAACACATCCCATCCAAGGGCCAATAATTTTTGATGGGTGATCAAACTTGTGTGTGGTCTCACCTTTTTGCGATGGAACACAACTCCTTTACAATTAAGCTCTGGACGTTTCTGGATGATGGATTCATTCAAACTGTCCAATTGCCGACAGTACACATTTGAATTGATTGTTTGATTCTTTGGTAGGAGCTCGAAAAAAACACCTTTAAAATCCCACCACACTGAGAGCATAACTTTTCTCTGATGAATGTATGCTTTCAATGTCATTTGAGGTGAATCATCACGTCGGGACCAAGACCGTTTGCGCACCACATTGTTGTAAACAATCCACTTCTCTTCACCAGTTATTAGTTGTCTTCAAAAAAGGACCCTTTTCCTCATGTTTAATGAGCATATCACAGATGTTTATACATACTGTCAAATGAATTTCTTTGAGTTCATACAGAACCCAAATATTGAGCTTGCTTACGTACCCCAGCTTCTTCAGGCAGTCATGAACACTTGAATGATAGATGTTCAATGTTTCTGCAATCTCTCATGTCATGTAACATGGGTTTGACTCGATCAATGTCTTTATTTTGTCATCATCAACCTCGGTGGGCCTCCCTGACAGAGGAGCATCATTGAGATCAAAATCACCAGCATGGAATTTTGTGAACCATCATTAGCACTGAAGTTCTTGTAAAATATTGTCACCGTAAACTTTATGCAACTTTTCACAAGCTTGACGTGCGTTCTTCCCTTTGTGGAAGTAAAACAGTAAAATATAGCAAAATGCTCAGTTTGGTTTTCCATCTCCAAATTGTTGTGAAATCTCCAAAATTCAACCAAAGTGCTCAATATTTTTTTAGAATGAAGCTAGAACTGTCAGCTGTCAAATGACATAGCAATAGCATAGATGCAAATGACTCTTGTACTTCCAAAAATTAACTAATACCATCTGTCACAAACATTCATCATGACTTTTCCGACAGCCCAATAGATGGAGTGCTGAGGCCAGTATAATTAATTGGTTTTCTAATAGCAATTGCTCCCAATTTTTTCCTTTCTTACAGAACCTTGCTATTTACAGAAATGTAATGTGTTTAACCGTAGAAGAAGACTCATGGTTTGGTCTATTCAGTTCAAGTTAATCTCAATTAATTTTCCCAATGCCCTTTGCAGCAAATCCTCTGAATAGCAATTACTCACCTGGAAATGTGTTTCTTCTTTTGTTCCTAGCAGTGCTCCAGCCTGTGTTGCCATCATCTCAGCAGTCTTCTGGTCTCAGCTTCCTAATCACTGGATCACCTCAGGTAGGTCTTCCTAAAATCTATAAACAGTAGTATCTTCACATATCCCCAGATTCCTAATTGTGGCCTCATCATAGCCATGGTGTATAAATTCAGCTAAATATTAATAGTTCTAGGAATTAGTGGGGTCCAGATTAGAACTCACTCTTTAAGTCTTTCCAGTGATTTTATAAATATCTAAGTCCTGTATTAACTCATTTTCTGCTTAAAATACTTGGAAAGTGTTCTGTTTTCTACTATGAGCTTGAGGGATACAGCCATATACTTCTTTTTGCATGTAGGGTTGGCCATTTGATACAATAGTTTCCAAGGTCATTGGAAGTTTGTTGAATGCCTTCTGGTAAAGATTGTTTTCTGATTAAACATATAGGGGTATGAAATGAAGTAGCTTGCACTGTCCAGCTCTTTCCCCTCCTCTGTCTCCTCCCTTTGATCTCTGTTGTGAGCCTGAGTGTTGTAGCAGCTATTTTGCAACCATGTGATGACTAGATGGATGAGGACCACAGGCCCCTATATTAGGGATAGTAGAACAGGATGGAAAAAGCCTGGGTCCTTGATGATATCATTAGGCTGCTGAAGACCTGACTGTCTCCTGAGTTGGGCATTGTTTGGTTTCCTGTTACATGCTGGAAAAAAATAACTTTTAATTTATAAAGTTGAATTACCTACTGATTCCCTCATAGACCAAAAGTAAACGATGTCTGAACATCTGTAATGGAGCAGATGCTGTCAGTGCCCCACCCATGTTCTTCAAACACTACTGTTTCAGTGTGTTGCAGCCAGCCTTGCATGGCCAGGGTTGGTATCTCTGTGCTTGAGGGCTTTTCTTGGTAGTGCAGAAAGCCTCCTTCCCACTCCTCCAGCAGGAAGGGGGTGTCAAAGAATTAATGCCTCCCTGAGAGTGCCCCTCAATCAGTGACTTCCAGATATTGCTATATAAACATACCAATGTTCTCGTCCCATTGGCAGGAAAATTCTGAGGCCTGTGTTTTCCACAGTTCCCAGTTAGCCTGCCTAATATGCTGATCTTTTGTGGGTTGTCTCCTGTACCTTGTATGTACAGGTTGTACCTCCTAAATTAAATAATTGCACTTGATTTCTTGTCTAAGTATATGCTTCTTAGAGAATCCAAGCTAAGACACCTAACTTGAAATCAAATTACATATATCAGGCCCCAATCTGATAAAAAGGTTCTCCTGCTTCAGTCAAAGTTCAGTGCACAGAGCACTGTGGGGGCCATCTGTGATTTAATCTCTGACTCCAGCTTTTCACAGACAATCCCTTTGATTTTGATACATTATTTTAGTTGTGACTGTATACTGACCATTATATAAGTCCTGATGGTTACCATTCTGTCAGCATTATCACTGGCTGCCAACAATTCAGGGTATGATTAGTCCATACCCTACTACTGTTTGCAAAGACAACTTAATTTTAATTCAATTAGAAGATGATTTACCCATATGTTAACTGCCTTTAACTGAAAATAGAATTTTTAATTCTCTATAGTCAAGTGTCCGCTATTTCTATGAGTTCAAACTACATAACTTTCTTATATCTATATGTGAGTCAAGATGGGTAGATTTTATTGTGGAGTTAAAAAAAAATCCTTGTCAAGATGAAAATACTTTGCTTCTTTGTAGACTAAAATACTTGAAATTCTTTTCTTGAGAAAGATTTCTTAAGGCCATTGTAACTGAATTAAGATATAGCAGGTCCTTCGATAAGATGGTTTTGTTCAATATTGCGTTGTTGTATCGCTGATGAGAAAAAAAAGGATTCCTGGCCAGGCCCACTGTCTGTGTGGAGTGTGCATGTTCTCCCCATGTTTTGTGGGTTTTCTCCAGGCACTCCGGCTTCCTCCCACATCCCAAAGATGGACATGTCAGCTTAACTGGCGTGTCTGCATTGTCCCAGTGTGAATGTGTTTGTGTGAATGTGTGTGTGTGAGTGTGGGGGTGTGGGTGTGAGTGTGTGTGGGTGTGAGTGTGTGTGTGGGGCTGTGAGTGTGGGTGTGTGAGTGTGGGTGTGAGTGAGTGTAGGTGTGTGAGTGTGGGTGTGAGTGAGTGTAGGTGTGTGAGTGTGGGTGTGAGTGAGTGTGGGTGTGTGAGTGGGTGTGAGTGTGTGGGGGGGCTGTGAGTGTGGGTGTGTGAGTGAATGGGTGTGGGTGTGAGTGAGTCTGGGTGTGTGAGTGTGGGTGTGTGAGTGAGTGTAGGTGTGTGAGTGAGTGTGGGTGTAGGTGTGAGTGCACCCTGTGATGGAATAGTGTCCTCTCCAGGGTGTGTCCCCATCTTTTGCCCTGAGCTACCAGATAGGCTCCAGCCACCTGTGACCCTAAAAATGGTATAAGCAGGTTGGGAAGAACTATCTTACCTGTTTTTATTAATCTTTCTTAAATGTTTGTAAAGCTCACATTTATTTCAATGTTTACTATTAGAAATGTTTTGGGTCTTTGTTTAGAAGTTTGGTGATGGTTCTGTGACCAGAAAGCTCTGTAGGAAACTAACTCTTGTTTATAGCAATTAGCCTATGGTAAAATTGGTTTTGTTATACGTCGATTTTGTTTAGGTCACATTTCTAAGAGCCTGTCAACGATGTTAAATGAGGACTTAGTCTTTTGTTACCAAGGAAAAACAAATAATGAGCTAGCCAGTGCATCTTTGAAGATGTGCTCATTTAAAATATCACCACCCATTGTCCCCTTTCATATAGAAATGACCTTTTTAAGGTTATATCTTAATGAGAGGGAGGAAGAAGAAAAGGGCTGGTGAATGATATATCACTCAGGTCAATTATTATGTATCACAGAGCACCTCAGAAAGACCATGGGGGCCCTGGTGTCCTGTGCAGAGAGGAAGATAATGAGATGTTAGTCAAGCAAAAGCTGATATCTACTGAACAATTCTGTCAAAGGGCTACCCTTTTGTACTAGATTAGATGAAAAATTAAAAAAATTGATAAGTAAACAGAATAAAAAGCTAGAGTTAAACTTTGCCTTAATAACCCATTTTCTCTTCAGAGCATTCATGAAGTATAGGATAAGCATTAAACATTTTGTTTTTAGAAGAAAAGTAATTTTATTTTGACAGAAAGGCCTCAGGTGAAAAAGTAAATTTAAAAATCCAATTTGGGGTGGGAAAATGCAAAACGTTGTTATTTTGTGTTGGTGGAAACTGTTTCCCATATAACTAAGCGAGTTCCCTTGCATGAATCTTTTTATCAAAGCAAGGCCAATGAAACTAGTTAGCTTGTTTCAGAGCAGGTTTTTTTTCTTTTTTTTACAAAACAATTACAATTTGGTGAGTTTTCCTTCATGACAAATATGTCTGATTTTCTACTAGGAAAATTTACAAGGAGCCCTGCTTCAGTTAAAGGGAAAAAGGAGTTATAAATTTGAGGAATACTTTTCCGAGGAGGAATTATCTTTCAACTGTTTATTGAGTAGTACTAAGAATGTATGCTGTACAACTTATTGCAAAAAGAACTGTAAACAAAAAAGGAGCTCACCAAATTGCAAGCTTATTGAGAATAAAGACCTTAATTTACTCATCAGAAGATCCCCACTGTCCATAACAATACTTTGTAATCATTAGGTTGTCTATAAATATTTATTGAATAAATGAATGCTAAATAAGTCTTGACCTTTCTCCTCAGGGGATTTATAATCTAGTTGAATTAGAGAGACATACTGCTGGCCAAAATACCTATGCATGTGTACAAGCAGTGAGTTCTTTTTGGTAGCGATTGATAACTGTCAACAGTTTGAAATAAGTAAAGATAACTAATAAGGTTATAATAAAAGCATGTCTTAGGATAAATTTGGCCACAGACAACATGTATTATCAATGAAGCATATGATCTATTTTTAAACTTTAATGAAGTCCCAGTTAATAAAAAATAATAATTTGCACAAAAGATTAACTTGAGAAAAATGTGACAATATTCCACAGTTAGTTCAGGCTGAGCCTACTATGTCAGGTCATCAAGAAACCCCTGAATCAGTAGTGGAAAATATTTAAGACTCAAGCCTAGGATGTCATGCTCTAAGGTAACGTTGAACGGTGTGGGTTTGAGGTTCATAAATGGTCTGGGGTTATCTCTAAATTTTTTCTGCCCATCTACACATCTTAAGGATCACCAGTGAGATCTCATCACTAACGACCACTTTGTTGATTAACAGAATTTCTCCAACAAAGTCATAATTGTAACATGTTATGCTAATGACGAAACTTGGATGATGATGATGATGACAAGAAAAGAGATAACTGAGTTGTCCGTAGTAGTTGTTTCAGGAATGTGACTAGTTCATCCTCTGCTGAATTCCGGATGAGGGCAAATAGATGCTCCTAGACTGTAGCTTCCACACACATATGCAATAAGAGATCATCTGTACTGAAGTACTTTAAATGCAGCATCATATCATATGTGACATTAGGGGAAACCAATAAAAATAGCTAACACACGCTGAATGCTTCCTGTGTGTGGAAGGATTCTAAACACTTCCCATGAGTCATTTCAAATAACCCCACAGCAACACTATTATTTCATTGTCTAAAAAAGTAAATTGATGCTCTGAGAAGTTAGATTGCTTGCTAAGATAAGAAGTTGTCAAATGGTAGTTTAGGATTTACACATAGGCAATTAGCTGTAAAGCCCATACCCTTACCTACAATGCGGTATATTGATTCGAGAATGACTGAATACAGAATAGTTGGACTCAGATGAAAAGGCCCAACCTAATCATACATGCAAAAGGACTGGACAAGAGAGCTCTTTCTCCTGGACTCAAGATTTACTCAATAGGGAAGTATAGTCAATTATAGGCGAACTGAGTTTACTGTACAGTAGGTCCTCTGCCATAAACCTATATTCTTTCCTGTACAATTTATCCAAATTCCCAACAGGAGAGCAATTCTCTTCATCATATAGTCAGGCTTGAACTATAAATCCAGCTTCCCAGGGCCTATGCAGTTTATAGGACATCTAGTCAAGTAACAGGGTCTAAGCAACTTGAACCACTGGATTTATATTACAGTGGTGAGTTTCAAGAGCTGTGCATGCTTTTAGTAATGGCAGATCTGACTGCGTGGTGCACACAGCTCAGGAGATCAAAAAATTGTAATTTAAAAATAATTGCTTTAGTAGAATAGTGAAGTTAGGGTTTTTTGGTATTATTTTTTTAATTTTTTTTTTAGTTACAGTTGACATTCAACACTATTTTATATTAGTTTCATGTACAGCATAGTGTTTAGACATTTATATAATTTATGCAGTGATACCCCTGATTAGTTTAGTACCCATCTGGTACTAAACATAGTAGTAACAACATTCTTGACTATATTCTGTATGCTGTGCTTTACATCCCCATGACTACTTTGTAACTACCAATTTGTATTTCTTAATCCCTTCACCTTTTTCACCCAGCTCCCCAATCCCCCTCCCCTATGGCAACCATTGGTTTGTATCTATGAATCTGTGTCTCTTTTGTTTGTTTTTGTTCTTTAGATTCCACATATAAGTGAAAACATATGGTATTTGTCTTTCTCAGTTTGGCTTATTTCACTTAGCATAATGCCCTCTAGGTTCATTCATGTTGTCGTAAATGGTAAGATTTCACTCTTTTTATTACCAAGTATAATAATATTCCATTGTATATAAGTACCACATCTTCTTTATCCAATCATCTATTGATGGGCACTTGGGTTGCTTCAGCAATTGGTGCTGGGAAAACTGGGCAGCTACGTGCTAAAAAATGAAACTGGCCCACCTACTTACATCATATATATAAAAAAAAACCTCAAAATGAATTAAGGACTTAAATGTAAGACCCCAAACCATAAAACTCCTAGAAGAAAACATAGGCAGTAAACTCTGACATTGCTGTTAGTGATATTATTTCTGACCTATCTCCCGGGCAAGGGAAACAAAAGAAAAAATAAGCAAACAGTACTACATCAAACTAAAAAGTTTTTGCACAGCAAAAGAAACCATCAACAAAACAACAACAAAAAAACAGCCTACTGAATGAGAGAAGATATTTACCAATGCTGCATCTGATAAGAGGTAAATATCCAAAATATATTTAAAAAGGCATACAACTCAACAGCAAAAAACAAACAATCCGATTAAAAAATGGGCAGAGGACCTGAAGAGACATTGCTCGAAGGAGGACATACAGATGCCAATAGACATATGAAAAGATGCTTAACATCACTAATCATCAGAGAAATGCAAATTAAAACCATAATGAGATACAACCTTGCACCTGTCAGAATGGCTGTCATCAAATAATCAGCAAACAAGTGTTGGCGAGGATACAGTGGGATTGTAAATTGGTGCAGCCACTATGGAAAATGGTTTGAAGGTTCCTCAAACAATTAAAAATAAAACTACCTTACAATTCCACTACTGGGTATTTATCTGAAGAAATCCAAAACACTAATTTGAAAAGATATATGCACCCCTATGTTCATTGCAACACTATTTACAATAGTAAATTTAGTTTGAACTGTCAGGGAGTCAAATCAAAAACAGTAATTCTGTATGTTTATTAACAGGACTCATTTAAGCAGATAGGGAATATTAAATTTTCTTTTACACCAACCTGTAAAAGAGATTTAGCCAACAGGGAAATAGATTTAACTGAATTCTTATGAAAGGTATACAAAACAGAACAATCAACAATAAATTCAAAATTGTTTTTACAAAATAAGTGGGCATGATAATCATAGATCTGATTTTATATTCCCCACGTCTATATTTTATGGGGAAATATCCCCTAAACTGCTTCTAGATTGGAGCTTAAATTAATCGCAATATCTGCTCCATGACCTCCATTGCATTCATTACATAACCCCACAGTAAACTCGGCTAATCACTTGTTTATTTTCTGAGAGAAAGTAGGATATGAATTCCTGTGGGCAGGACCTGGGTCTGCCTTGTCTGCCTCAGCACCAGAAGTTCAACAAATTAGATAGAATTAGAAAAATATAGTTTGGTGGCACATAAAAATGTATTGTAAAACTCAGTTATTCTGGCATATTTTGTACAACCTTGGAGTCCAAAAGTGGTAGAAGGGGACTTTCAGAAACCTAGTACATCTTCAGACAGAGAGAATGCCTAGAGGCATCAACTGACTTGTTAAATGGGAAAGTTTCCAGAAGCTATCCAAAGTTCTTAAATTATTATTGTAATATATTCTGATAAGAAATGAGCTAGAAAAATATGTTGATTTCAACACCTTGAAGAAAAATGACAGATCTGAATTTCTCTATCAAATTACATCTTTATTGGATAATTTTATGGTTTCATTGTTGATATTAAAGTAAAGGGGAGCACCTTGGTTTTCCAGCATTTAAAACAAAACAAAACAAAACATTACCTCATATCTTCTGAAACTTTGGATTTAGTTTGTTGCCTTTGGGGTGAAGTCTCAGGTATACTACAGCAAAAGGCAGATTACCACAATGCTATCAACCCTTTCTAAGACCCTGATACAGATATTAGTGAATAGTTGAGGGGCATAAGAAATTACTTCCTTTTATGCTTTAATCTCCTTAAAGACAAAAATAAGCAGACAATATCATATTTGTGATGGCAGCTTTCCTACCTCTGGGGAAAGAAGTGGACTTTGATCAAGTATATTATGTATTAAAAAAGTAAGTATGTGCGTAAATGTGTGCAAACACATGCCTGTGTTTATGTTTGCATGTTCACTAAAAACAATTTTGGTAATGTCATATTTATTTCTCTGTGGTGTCTTAATATATATCCAACCAATGCAGATATACTTTCTTAGCGTTATAGCTGATAAATATGCATTAATTTTGATATAATTATACATTGCTTATGTATGGTACTACTGTGAGCTTTGAAAAGATAATTTTATTGGAAGGGAAAGGGAATAAATTATTGACAATGTAAATTCACAAATAAAAATGATACATCTACAATAAAATGGAAGCATTTTTAGATACCACTTTTGGAGAGCAAATAGAAGTCTTTCCAATGACTTCATTACAGGCAGTAGGACCTACCAATTTCTTCTCATTGGAAAATTATACTGGAAAAGTATGCAGCATTAAATATTTTTTTAAAAGACATAAATATACCTGGCTTTCAATCAAATAAAGCTTCTATCTTGGAAGCTCTGATTTTACTGTTTCTTTTGGGTATTGCACATGGGAGGTAGTTTATACACTTTATGCCTAAACTAAATATTTCCTCTCCATGACGTGCACTATCATGAAAGCACAAACACACACTTGTATCAATGCATCATCCCTGTTGCCCAATTTGCAAACTTAAGGACCCTATACACCCTCTAATTATTTTCAGTACAATGTGATGTAACTGTGCCACCTACATTAGCATTGATGAGTACAGCACAGCTAACTCTTCACTTTGAACACTGACTTGTGGCTCTATTCTGGGAAATGGCTTTACAACTAAAAATCAGATTTTCTTGAAGTTATACAATAGTTGACAGTAGGTAGCCCCTCCAGAAATCCCCAGGCCCAAATGCTTTCTCTGAAAAATTCTACTAAATGTTTAAAGCATGCTCTGTGTAGAGCTTTTCTATGTCTTCAAAATTAAGTGGTAAAGGAGCAAAAAAGAAACAGCAAACAATTTCTATGCTAGACAGAGTATTGGACAATAAGGAGACAAATTAAAAAATTATGTGGTAGGATAAGGGATAGTTTAGCTGCCCCAGAGGATTTAGGGGAATGTGTAAGGGGTGGAGTTCAAAGAACTTCCATCAGCCATTTGATGAGTGTATGGAAATCCACATCTTATGGGAAAAACCTTCTAACAAACTTGTATTTATTTTTCGTGGAAAAGACTAAATTCCCTGGAGTGACACAGGAAACTTGTCAACACAATCTCTTCAATCTGTGGGGCATCCGTTGAGTTTGTGTGTTTTCTAAATTAATGTCTGATATGTTATATTATCTAAAATGTTCATTACATTTGCCTTTTGCTCTGGAAACAGATGGATAAAAAAGTTCTGAATCCCTAAGCTTATCATTTATGACACAGGATAACAGAGGGTTCCATTTATAGGAAGATGGGACAGCATTGTCTAGACTCAGCATCTAGGTGTTCATAGAAGGGTTTTCCCCAGGGAGAAGTGTTTGCCTGCTGATGGGCAGCAACACGAACTAGTTGAGATAAAATGGTGCTGAGATTTATTAGAATTAGCCAGGTTCTTGGTAATACCACTCACAATAGTAAGTGAAAATTTGCTTCCTCTGAGCAGCCTCCCTTGTTTGTTAGTGAAGGTGATTTTTATTTTCCAGTTTACTTTGAGTTTGTATTAATGTTTGATTACTTTCAAGCTATCATCAGCTCGAATTTCTGCCTGTCAATAAAAAGTAGCTCTTACCTCATTCCTTGTCTTTTGTTTTCTCCTTCATTTAGCCTGTGTTTCGTCTCAAGAAACTTCTTTGGAAACATTAAGTGAGAGATAAACATTCTGAACCCTTTCATGTCTAAAATATACATCTGACTTCACATTTGAATAATAGTATTTCTTGGAATAAAATTCCAGATTGAAAATTATTTTCCCTGAGAAATTTGAAGAATTTTTAATTGTCTACTAATATCTAGTTTTGTTGGTGATAAATATGATGCTTATCGATACTTTTTATTGTGTTGTTTTGTTTTCTAGAAGTTATGAGAATCTTTTCTTAAACCTTAGGTTATAAAATATGATGAACATATGTTTAGGGTAGTTCTTTTTCTAATCATTTAATTTGTAACTTACTAGGGCATTTCAATATAAAGATTCATGTTTTCATCAGCTACAGAAAATTATTAAACGATTTATTTTCCCTTGAACTTCTGGCCACATGGTTCTGAGTTCTGTGTGAATACCTGTTGCTCCCTCATTCTTCTCCATCTAAAAATATCAAGTATTAATAGATAACATGTGTTTATGATTTCAAGTATGTGGCAAATAATAAAACGTCAGACTTAAGTGATAACATATCAATAATGACCTTAAATGTGAAAGATTTAAATACTGCAATTAAAAAAATAGAATTCCAGAGTGAATTTAAAAAAAATTACTGAACTATATGCTACTTAAAAGAAACATGTTTTGATATTTTGTATGTGGTTTTGGAGGGGCAAAAGAAAGCTTTATTTTTTTAGTTTATTTTTTAATTATAGTTGACATACAATATTATATTAGTTTCAGGTGTACAATATAGTGAATAGACATTTATGTACCTTACAAAATGATTGCCATGATAAGTCTAGTAACCATTTGTTACCATACATAGTTATTGTGATATTATTGACTCTATTCCCTATGCTATACATTACATCCCTGTGACTTATTCTATAACTGACAGTTTGTACTTAGTCCTTTCACTTTCTTTGTCCATCTCTGCACCCACTCCCATCTGGCAAGCATCAGTTTGTTATCTGTATCTGTACAGTTGTTTCTGTTTTGTATTATTTGTTTTTTTAATTTTTGAAAGACTTTTTATTAAAATATAGCTAACATACAATATTAATTTCAGGTGTACATCATAGTTATTCAACAGTACTGTTTTGTTTTTTAGATTCTGCATATAAGTGAAATCATATGGTATTTGTCTTTTTTGGTGTGATTTATTTCACTTGACATAACACCTTCTAGGTCCATTAATGTCACAAATTGCAAGATTCCTTTCTTTTTATGGCTGAGTGATATTCCACTGTATAAACAGTTTGTCCTTGAACAACATGGACTTGAACTGCATAGGTTCACTCGGATTTATACTTGGATTTTTTTCAGTATACAGTGACCCTTCATTTCCTCAGGTTCTGCATCTGCAGATTCAACCAGCTGTGGATTGAAAACCGTATTTTCCATCTATGGTTGGGAATCTGCAGATGCGGAGGGCCGACTGTACGCATTGTTCTGCACCATTGTGTATAAAGGGCTAGAACATCTGTGGATTATGTTATCGACATGTGAATCCTGGCATCATTCCCCCATAGACACCGAGTGACAATGGTACAGTAGTTAAGTTTTGGGGGAGTCAAAAGTTATATGCAAGTTTTGTACTGTACAGGAATCAGTGTTCTTAATCCTGCGTTGTTCAGGGTCAGCTGTATACACCACAGCTTCTTCATCCATTCATCTAGCAATGGGCACCTAGGTTGCTTCCATATCTTGGCTATTGTAAATAATGCTTCAATGAACATGGAGGTGCTTATATCTTTTCAAATTAGTGTTTTCAGTTTCTTCAGATAAATACTCAGAACTGGGCCAGCATCCCACCTCTGTGTTTTTATCCAAAGAAAAGAATCACACTTTGAATTCAAATATATAGGTATGTTGAAATTAAAATATCTTCATATTTGAATGGAGAAGATATACCAAGAAACCAATAATAAAAAGTATTTTAGTATCGAATAAAGTGGACTTAAGAGTGAGTAAAATTACTGGAGACAAAATCATTATGTAAAGACAAAAAGATTAAACAACCAGGAATATATAATCATCCTAAATATGTTGCACACCAAATAACAAAGCCTTCAAATACATGAAGTAAAAACTAATAGAGCCAAAAGCAAAAAAAAAATAGACAAATTTAGAATCATGTAGCTGAGGACTTCAACAATCTCCTGTGTCAACTAATAGAATTCCTAGTGAGAAAATCAGCAAGAAAACAGAAGATCTGAACAACACAATCAACCAACAGGATTCAGTTGATGTACATAGAATATTCCACCCCATAACAGATCATTCACCAAGATAGATCATATTTTGGGCCATAAAACAAACCTCAACAAGTTTAAAAGAATTAAAATGAGACAGGGTATATTCTCTGACCATAGTGGAATTAAACTAGAAATCAATAACAAAGACAACAGGCAAACTTTTAATCATATGGAAATAAAACACACTTCTAATAAAACAGTCCATGTAACAAAAAGGAATACTCAAATGAAATAAATAGGACTAAATGAAAATGGAACCACAGCATATCAGATAGAGTTGAAAAAATGCATAGAGGCAAAAGAGCATTAAATGCTTATATTAGAAATGAGAAAAGTTCTCATCATTAATCTAAGTTTCTAATTCAAGACACTAGAAAAAGAAGAGGAAAATAAGCTCAAAGCGAGCAGAAGAAATAGTAAACATAATAGCAGAAATCTATCAAATTGAAAATAGGAATATAATAGAGAAAATCAATGAAACAAAATGTTGATTCTTCAAAAATAATAAAATTGATAAACTTGTAGCAAAACTCACAAATATGAAAAGAGGACACAAATCAACAATATCAGGAATGATCTTACAGCCATTAAAAAACAATAAGGAAACACTATGAACAACTTCATAAATTTGAGAAATTAAACCATATATACCATGCTACTATCTAGTAAAGTTAGTTAAAAATCCAAACTACCAAAACCAAGATGAAATAGAACCTGAATAGGTCTGTAACCATTAATGAAATTGAATTGCAAATGAAATATTTTCCTAAAAAGGAACTTCCAGCCCCAAATAGTTTTCCTCAAGGGTTCTGTTAAACAGTTAAAGAAAAACATCAATTTTACATAGTTTCTTCCAGAAAATAGAAGAAACACTTCCCAACTCATTCAAGAAGGCTGTATTACCCTGATAACATCACCAGAAGACAGTACAGAAAGACTAGAAACCAATATCTCTGAAGAATGTAGACATAAAAACCCTGAGCAAAATATTAACAAACCAAATAATTTATAAAAATAATTATTATGTCATTCCTAGTGAGATTTATCACAGTTATGCAAAGCTAGTACATTTGAAAATCAATGTAATTCACAATATCAACAACTACAAGAAAAATCATATGATTATATCAATTGATGCAGAAAAAGCATTAGACAAAAATCCAACATCCATCCATGATAAAACTCCCAGAAAGTTAGGACTAGAGGGGAATCACCTCAACTTGATAAACAGCATCTACCAAAAAACTACAGCTAGCATCACAATTGGTTCTGTAAAATGAAATTTACAGGCATAAAAATGAAATAGGCTGTGAGAATGTCATGTCATTTGTTGCTTCAGAGGCAATGTGTAGAGGTAATGAAATATATATATAAATCTGAGTTCTTGAAAAAAAATTCTTTAAAAAAAATAATGATATCACAGACACTGAGAGTCTTGAATTATTTAATGGTAAGGAGGTGTGGGTATGATAACCTTCCCAGCAAATGTATGGAACTAATAACTTTTATGTGACTGAAGAAGAAATAGAAATTGGTAAGAATTAACATTATCTACAAATTGGCTGAATTAACAAAGCCTCCTTCAGCTTTTTGATAAAAAGAATTTAGTCTATATGGTGACATAATAATATCCATCTAGCACCTTTTGAAATTTTAGCAGCTATTTTCCAACAAAGCCATATGAAAAATCTGTGCAATTTTATTTAAAATCAGCACATGTGGTGTCTTTCAAACATAACCAAAGGAAATAACCTTTTTAATAAAATAATTCCCCAATTTTTCAAATCCTGTATTTTAAAGAGATAATATTTTATAATTTTTATTGTATAAGTAGTATTTGTTCATTTTAAAATACAGAAATATAGAGCGTTATAAAGAAACTGTTTCCCTGACCACCATACACTCCACAGTCCAGAGATAACCGCAGAGTTTATTGTGATTTCTTTCAGATACATTCTATACATATACAAAAGTACATATGCACAGAGACACACATTTGCCTACACAAATAGGATCATGTTAGATCCATGGTTCTGCAACATGTCTATTGCTATTCATAGCTCATATATCTCAGTGTGTACTGATGGACCTCATGCTTTTATTTTAGTGGATGCTGAGTTTTCCACTGAATTTATTTAATTGATCCTCTGTTAATGAATTTTTTTCCAGCCTTATTGAGACATAATTGACATATAACATTGCATAAGTTTGAGGTATGCAGTGTGATGATTTGATATACATATATGTTGAGAAACAGTTACCACAATAAGATTAGTAATCACATCCGTCAGCTCACATAGTTACCATGTGCGGAAGGGGGGTTGCTAAGAGCCTTCAAGATCTACTCTCTCAGCAACTTTAAAGCACACAATAGAGTGGTATTAACCATAGTCCCCATGCTGTGAATTAGTACTGATGAACATTTATGTTGTTTTCATATTTTTGTTAGGACTAATACTGCATAGCATCCCTTTATGTATGTGCCTTAATATTTGAACATGTCCATGGAAGTGAGATCACTCCAAGTGGTAAGCGTATAGATATTGACTTTTAGATGGTTATAAAAATTCACTTGCTTCAAAAATAGCATGTGAGGACTCCTGTTTCTCTACATCCTTACTATTATTAGATGTTGTCAATCAAATGTTTTTTATTTGTAGACGAAAATAATGTCATTTCTTCAATTTATATATATTTTTACTAGAAAATGTGTTTTATTCATCACAACATTGATAAGACTTGACAAATAATTACCCATCATGCATGTGAGAGATACATTATGAGTGGAGCCCAGGGAATGAGCTGAGTTCACCAAAGGATTCAATCACCCAAGCATCCCTCAGCCCACACATGTACCCGTGCATAAACGTACACACACAAGTGAGAAACCCAATGAGCCCAGCGCAAAGTACGCAGATCATGGAGGCTTGGCTTGAGCTGCATCACACAGATGCCATCAAATAATGAGTCAGCCTATCCCAAAGGATGTATATTTGGGGATTCTCAAGTATCTGTTTGCAAACCCAGTCTGGCCTGGTCCCTCCATATGCCTTCAGGGGAAGTGGGAGAGAGATGAGGGGCCTGGTTTACTAGGAGGAAGCTGAGAGAGGCTACCTGGAGACTCTCAGAACGAGGGAGGTGCCAGAGGGCAGGTCTCATGGTAGCTCCTGGGCAGAATCTGTTATACCTTTTGATTTGAACCACTGGGTGAATACAGATGCTTTGTCTAATGTAGTTATTCTTCCTGTAGAAGGCTTTTCAGTGAAGAGTTGAACGAGGCATAAATAGCTAGCTGTTGGGTTGTCGGAAAAGTCACGATGCATTTTTGCAACGAAAAACACAGAAAAAATACGTCATGACTTTTCTGACAGCCCAATAGATCCTCCATTGTCCTAGGAGTTGGCTTTTTTTAAATTAAATTATAGTTGACATACAATATTATATTAGTTTCAAGTGTACAACATAGTGATTTCAACATTTATATTCCTTATGATGTGATCACCACAATAAATCTGGTAACCATCTGTCCCCATACAAAGTTATTACAATAATATTAACTATTTTCCCTTTGCTGTACATTGTATCCTTGTGATTTGTATTTCTTAATTATGAGTGATATTGGCCAAATTGAAGATGCTATTAGGGACAACATAAATGGATCTTGAGATTATCATGCTAAGCAAAGTAAGTCAGACAGAAAAAGTGAGAACCGTATAACTTCACTCATATGTGAGATATAAAACAAAGTAACAAATGAACAAGACAAACAAAAATTCGCAGACACAGACACCAGTTTAGTGGTTACGAGTGTAAGGAGGAAGCGGGTGATAGAAGAGAGAAAAGGGAGTCAAATATATGGTAATGGAAGGAGAACTGACTCTGGGTGATGAATACACAATGTAATATATAGGTGATGTATTATAGAATTGTACACTTGAAAACTATACAATTTTACTAACCAATGTCACCCCAATCAGGTATTTTTTTAAAGAGTACCAGAAATTAAAAAAAATACATTAAAGGGGATCAACAATAGATTAGATGAAACGGAGAATCAAATCAGCTATTTGGAAGATAAGGCAGCAGAAAACACCCAATCAGAACAGCGAAAAAAAAAAAAACCCTAAAAAATGAGGATAGCTTAAGAAAAGCAGAGATCCTGAACTCTAAGTGCTAGATGCTATCAAGGAAATGGACCAAGCCAATGTATGAATTGTGTTCTGCTTCCATAGAACACACCTTCCTGGGGTATCTGTCAGGTGAACAGAAAGCACACAATGAGGGATAGAAGTCAGTACCTTCTCCCACAGGGTATTGTACAATAGATGGGATTGCACCCTGGCAATGTGTCATTTTCAAGAGAGCAAGTGTCCCTTTCCCATTAAAGGTCAGATGGAAAGTCAGTTAAAATTCACTAACCCCAGTCTAACCCACTGCGTAGCAACAATAGTCTCTGATTCATTTTCCTCTTTGATGTAATTTTCCTGAAAGATATTATTATTTTTTAATTTACTGATTGTATTTTGTATTGAGCTATGGAGACACTATGCATCTGAGACTCTCACTTGGGGTCATTCATTTTTATTAACAAAGACAAATGTTCTATAAAGGAATGCTTGATTTCCATTCTGCACTATGGATCACTTCACGGCAGCGTTCACCAGTTTTTATCAGTCCTATAACACACTTTATTATTTTCTGTTAGAGAAAAAATTTTTTAAATATATATGTATATAAAATTTTATATATATGCATATATATACACACACATATATACATAAACATTTTATGAAGAAATTTACTCAAAGCAAATATCATGTTGAGCCCTTTATTTTTTTGTCCAGGAAATATAGGTGTTATTCATTGTTCAGTTCTACAGTAATTTACTTCCTTTTTGGGCAGGGGCATTAAAGAAGGTGAATTTGGCATTTGAAAGCTCTGAAGAATAATTTGTACATTGTTATTTGAGGCAGATACAGCCCAGGTAGATTTAGTGCAACTTATGATTAAAGCTTTGATATCATACTTTAAATGAAATCCAAAAAAATCCACCTTTTATTTAAAAAAAATTTTTAACAGCTTTATATCAGAGGAAAGGAATCATTGTAAAACGATAAAACTTGTTGGATGAAATTGATTAGTATTTTCATTATCAGATTTATCTCCATGCTTTGTAATGCCACATCTTTCATAGATTGTCTGATGAGAATCTGAGGCGATTTTTATATATATATAGAGAGAGAGAGAGATAGATAGATAGATAGATAGATAGATAGATAGATAGATAGATAGATAGATAGATTACTTTTTAGAAAAGAGTTTTGTTTGTTTTAATCTCAGCTGTGGGTTTTGGTCTTGAATCCTTATTTAGAGAATAATTTTGATGAACTGACTCCAGCTAGCACTGACTCCAGTTCTTGGAATGTCCCTATGGCCACCACCTGATGACCAGCACACTGAGAATACAGATTGTGTTTTATATTACTTTGTAATGTCAAAAACCATGCCCTGCACAATGACATATTCATCAATGCCC
This sequence comes from Hipposideros armiger, assembly GCF_001890085.2. Classification (NCBI taxonomy): domain Eukaryota; kingdom Metazoa; phylum Chordata; class Mammalia; order Chiroptera; family Hipposideridae; genus Hipposideros; species Hipposideros armiger. The sequence goes on from NW_017732742.1 coordinate 117,543, forward strand.
TCTGCGGGAGTTTTGTATTAGATCTAAGAATGCCATCATTATTCAGGCAAAAGCTACCCTCAAAAATTTTATACTTACAAAGTCCTATTTAAAAAGATGGGATCTTTATACTCCACACAAAACATTGTATACACCTTCTCAGAATCCTAGAGCTTGCATTTGTACAGTATGAATGAGGGAGAGAGATTAACAGCAAGGTCTGGCAACTTCAAAAAATGGAATGTAGTACAGACATGTCACATTTTGGAGTCCCCATAGATGTTCTAGAATCTATTTTAAAGGAGAGATTTAAGTGTACCATGAAGAGATTGTAGGTTACCCATCTTCTAAACTCTTTTTTTCCACTTACTCTTGAGTCATCTAAGGACAGGAGTTGTCAATATCTACTGAATCTGAGAACATGTTATTGAGATTAGAGTACATTACACAAATGATTTTACACCAAGGCGGGAGTCTGGAAAGCTAGATTTGAAAGGAAGGAGGGAGGATGAGATGGGGAGGAGGAGGAAGACGGAGAGGGAGAGAGATTTTCAAGACCAGCTGGCAATCAGGGTACTGCCACAGAAATCAGTGGCAATCCAGAACAGGAAAAGGGCACCTTGATGATTCAATCTGTTCCTACCATCAAAAGCCTTTAATCACACATCCTCCCCAAACATAACATATTCAGATGTCATCTTAGAGATGATCTGAGAGAGGGTGCAGACGATTTGGGAAAATAGGCATCTTAGTTAAAAGAGCAGAACAATTACCCTAAAAAACTGTTCAGATGAGTCTTAGACTGAGTTTACTGAATTATACTAAACTGTAGTGATTTTTCTCCTTACCCTATCCCATAAGCAGGTAGGGGGTCTATGAGCTCAGAATTACAAATCATTTTTAAAGCTGTGTTTTCTCTGTCCATCTGAATATAGTGGGTGTCATTTTGCAACATCACCTCTTCATGAATATTTGGTTGGTGTTTTGTTTTCTGTTATTGGAGTGTGACCTGCTAGATGCTGTGAGCTAGGCTTCAAAAGTACTTTCTAGCAATATGATTTTCATTGCACAGATTCTGAATGGTTATTCAGTTAAGTAAACTTCTCCCAAATCATTTAATTGTATGCCAATGTAAAGTTAATGTTCACCTTCCCTGAACTATCAGAAATGGTGTCAGTCTGCCTTCTAAGCTGGGTATCTCCAGTGAGGTAGCAGGAGATGGCAAAGCCATCCCTAATAAAGCACAGATTTCAAACCTGTTCATGGAGTTACATTGGGGACTACAAGATGGACAAGTAGCAGGTATAGGAACTCACTTAGTTGCAATTATAGAAATAAAATGAAAGCAACATGACAAATAGCTTGAATTTTACTCTTGTTAACTGAACCCAATTTAAGGTAGATTTGCACAGCACTATGGGATCAAAATTATACTTAAAAAGCATTAGAGCAAACAACTCAGCATGTAGTAGCTTTGAATTTATATTTTTATGCAAGATGAAATGATCGTAATGCCTTAAAGTAGGACTATATTTAATTAATTTTAGACTCATAGGGTCAATAACTCAGGCTCAGAGGGTCAGTAATATCTGGGGTCTGATTGCCCCAAATATATGATGCGGGAAGGCTAAGCTGGGGAAACTCCGTGTTCCAACTGTTTTAGGAATATTGGAAATGGAACCTCTTAGCAAAGGAATTTTAGATAGCAGGGCTCTAAATTCCAGATTGGGATTCAGGAGCATTAATCCAGAAAAACAGGAATGTCTCTGAATAATTCATGCTTTAGAAAATCATATTATTTTACTTTATTTTGCCAGCTGAAATAGAAATTTACTGAGATTATGAATTTAGTTCTTTACTTAAATCATTAACAATATCAAGGCAGAAAAAGAAATTCATTGTAGAGTGATAACATAGGTGCTAGTTGTTTTGTTTCTTTGGTGCTTTTTTTTTTAAGTTGCAGAAAAGGACAGTTTATTAGAAAAAAAAATACATTTCAAAGAAGCAGAAGCAGCCCTGAGCAGTAGAAAATGGCTCAAGAGCCATTATTAGAAAAGAAAGTACACTCCAAAGAGTTTGGAAGGGGCTGAGCAAAGGAAGATCAAAAGGCCCATAGGTGCTAGTTTTAATTTATATACTGCTTTGTCTTCTTTGTCAAAACTCTTTAATAGTTAGTACTCCCCAGACCCCAGATCTATATATCCCTATGCTCTTATTCTTTTTTTTTTTTTTTTTAGCTGCAGCTCAGCTTGGGTGGGCATCAAACCGCTGTTGCTCAGAGCTCGCACTCTTGAGTGAGCTCTTAACCAACTGAGCCACTCGGCTGGCCATCTTGCTTTTATTCTTAATGCCATCTCATTTGCTCAGATTTGCAACAACCCATGAAATCCACAGCTTCAGCTCTGATATTATCCCCCATTCTTACAACTGAAATGCCTCATCCTGATTGATACTTCACTGATACTTAAATATCCAACCCAGAAAGATGAACATTTTTCAAAGTAAGCTGTCAAATATTCTTCCTGACAGCTAAGTACCTGTCTTTAATTTCCTTACCACAGCAGTATATTATTAACATCTTTCCATTTCTCTGTTATCACAACTGTTTTATTTGTGTTTTCCTCTTTGATCAGGATTATTCCTCTTGGTAAGGTGGTCTCGGGCAATGAAACCTGCCTTTTTAGAGAACAAGAAAATTCCTTTTGGAAAAGTTACTCTATGGTATAGTTAGCTACCAGACAAGGGAATGACTGACATGTGTTCATTTAACAAATATTTTAGTGCCTACTGTGTGTCAGGCACTCAGTTAGTTCTTGGTAGGTCTTAGTAAAAGTCATCTATGATAAATCCAGGGCCTACCCTTCTTACTATGTATAGCCTAGAGGAAATAGAAATACATACATACGAGTGCATAGGGACCAATTTTGATAAGAGCTATGAAGAAAATAAGTAGGTTGCTAGAAGGACATGTAACGCAGAAGTGAAAGTTAGATTTGTAAGTCAGTAAATAGCGTTGTCTTCTGTTCCTGCGGCTCTGGACCACATCTCTGCACTTCTGGGGTTCAATGATTTTCTGATATTGCTATTTTTCTAGTATGTCCAAAAATGTTTGACCTTCTATAATTGGAAACAAAGGCTGGTTGAATGGTCTTTTAATAGAAAGCTCACTTCTTCAGAAATCAATCTGGCTAGAAGGTCTTGTCAATATGGTTGCAAGTTATGAGCTGAATATATGTTGAGGGAAAGTCAGTACATATATAACTATTTGACTCATATCCATTCTGGAATGTATCAATACGGGTATATATAAGTAGATCAAAATCATACAGAGTATATGAGTACAGTATAATTAAACTAAAAATCACTAATAATAAATTACTAACAGAATTACTAATAGGGATAATAAAATTAAGCAATATATTTATAAAGAATCCATGGACTATAGATGATATAACAAGAGATGTAACTAAAGCGGTGCTTCAGGAGGAACACACAATTCTAAATGCTTATGTTAAAGAAGATCTAAAATCAATGGTCATAGGCTCCATCTTAAAACAAAGTAAACCAAAATAATAAGTAAGTACAGAAATCAACAGCATCAACAAAAAAACTTGTTAGGCAGTAGAGAGAATTAACAAAAGCAAAAATAAATGTAATTAATAAATGTCTAGCTAGATTAATTATGAAAATAACAGACAAAACAGAAACTACCAAGATCAGGCGTGAAAAAGGATTTATCACCACAGATTCTACACAGATTAACAGGATAATAAGAGATTACTTTTAAACCTTTTTAACAACAAATTTGACAATTTATCTGAAATGGAAAATTTTATTTTAAAATGCAACTTACCAAAATTGACACAAGGAACTGCTGCAATGTGAATAACCTTAATTGTATTAAAGAAATGGGATTTGTTATCAACTCCCCTCAAAGCACATTTAAGTAAGAAATAACACCAATAACATTTTCAAAAAATAATAAAAAAGAAGAGATTACCCCCCAATTTATTTGTGAGTCCAGCACAAACTACTGACATAGACATTAAAAAAAATTACACACATTGTGATATATATATATGATGTATTACAAAATTGTACACCTGAAACCTATGTAACTTTGCTAACAATTGTCACCCATAATAAACTTTAATTAAAAAAAAATAAGACCAATATTACTCAAGAATAAAACCACAAAATTTCTTAACAAGTTGTTCATAGTTGAAATCCAAGTATGTGGATGTGACCACGTAGGGTTTATCCTAAGAGTTCAAAGTTCATTCATCTGAAAATCAATTGGTGTTATTCACCATATTAAAAGATTAAAGAAAAAAATTGCATGATCATTTCAATAGATGCAAAAAGTAATTTAAAAGCCATTAATATATATCCATGATTAAAACATTCAGCAAATTAATAATAGGAATTATTGTTTTTTTCAATAGAGCAACTTTCAGTTTTCAGTTCAATTTATAAGGAACTTGGTAGTCATTAAAAAAGGAAATCACTAAAAAAAAATTAAAAAGTGTAATCTATATGTTAAGGAGAGAAAACGTAATCATATAAAATGCTCAGTTGAAACCAGAAAAGGCAGAAAGGGAGTCAAAGACAACAACAAAAAAAGAAAGAAAGGAAGAAAAGAAAGGAAAGAAAGGAAAGAAATTTAAGAAAAGAAATAAGAACAGCACACAAATAAAAAACAGTAATAAATATAACCGGTGTTAACCCAAATGCATCAATAATTAGTTTAAATGTCAATGGTCTAAATATACCAATAAAAAAGCAAAGATTATAAGAGTGGATTAAACACTAAGCCCAACTAAATGTTGTTCACTAGACACCCACTTTAAATATAAAGACATATAAATTAAAAGTAAAAAAATGGAGGAAGGGTACCAAGTTAACACTAATCAAAAGAAAGATGGAGCAGCTATATTAATTGCAGACAGCAAATTTTAAAGAAAATTAGAGTAAAGAAAGGCATTACATACTGATAAATGGGCCAATTCTCCACGAAATATAACAATCTAAGGCAAAAATTAATAGAACTGCAAGGTGAAGTAGATAAATCCATTATTATAGTTGGAGACTTCAACACCACTCTATAAGTAACAGGCAGAGCCAGCAGGCAGAAAAATCAATAAGAACACAGTCAAACTTAACACCACCATCTATCAAATAAATATAAATGATGCATATAGAATAATGCATCCAGAAACAGTAGACTACCCATTCTTCTCAAGCTGATACAGAAAATTCACCAAAACAGACCATATTCAAAGCCATAAAATACACTTTTAAGTAATTTAAATAAGTAGAAATTGTACAATGTATGCTTTTAGACCACAATGGGAAAACAAAGTTATGCTTTTCACCTTGTCTTAGTTTTTTTTACATTTTCCTTTGGGTGGGACCTGAATAATACTAATAGGTCTTTTGATACATATAGTTTTCTAAGACGGTCTTTTGTTGTTCTTACCATTATTGTCCCCATGTATCCTTAAATCCAGACTTTTCACAGAACTTCTGGAGCTTTCATTGCTGCTTGTCTCTGCTAGCAGTGACTTGACCAAGTGGCTACTTTTTTTTCCCTTCTTTTTTAAAAGTTTATTTTTCGATTACAGTTGACATACAATGTTATATTAGTTTCAGGTGTATAACAGTGATTAGCTATTTACGTACCTAATGAAGTGATCACCCAATAAGTCTAGTACATGTTTGACACTATGCATAGTTATTGCTATATTATCGACTATATTCCCTAGGTTATACTTAACATCCCATAACTATTTTTATAACTTCTTAATCCCTTTCACCTTTTTCACCCATATCCCAAAATCCCCTTCCATCTTGTAACCATCAATTTATTCTCTATATTTGTTTTTTTTCTGTTCAGTTTATTTGTGTTTTTTTTATTCCACATGTAAGTGGAATCATATGGTATTTGTCTCTCTCTGACTTATGTCATTAAGCATAATACCCTCTAGGTCTATCCATGTTATTGCAAATGACAAGATTTTTTTTTATATGCTACTTCTTTATCCATCTGTATATCAGTGGACACTTAGATTGCTGCCATGTCTTGGCTATTGTAAATAATGCTGCAATAAACAAGGGTGCATGTATCTTTTCAAATTAGTGTTTTGGATTTCTTCGGATAAATACCCAGAAGTGGAATTGCTGGGTGATATGGTAGGTCTATTTTTAATTTTGGCTACTTTTATATGTAATTTTTGTCATTTATGTCAAAAATTTATATGTAATTAATGTCAACCAGCTTTGTCAGGGGATTTAAAAGCAGGAAACATAACTTGTTTTGTTGACAAATTATTTTAATGCACTTGAGGTAGCTGGTTGATAAATCATTGAACCAGAAGCTATTTTTATCATCTTTCAATTTCTTTCCTGAACTGCAATATGAATTGCCTAGAAGCAGCAGGTGGAATTAAGAGGCAATGCTACCTATGGTGGGAAACTTGATTTACATTCAGCAATTTGTCCTTTGCTTTAATTTGACAATCCTTTTAAAAGTTAAATATGTTTTCAAATTCTATTAAGGAGGAAATAGGAAGGAACTTGTTGAAGTCATTTACCTTTTCTCAAAGATGGAAATGATACATTTTTTATGTCAAACTTAAGGAAGTTGCATCTAGTAGGGCTTAGTAACCTTGCCATCAGACAACGTCATAGAACCAGCAATATAAACAGACTAATGGTGCTGACAGAGTACATTAGGTTTTCCCAAGAGCTATATTGAAACCATTTTGCAACTCCATTTTAGCTTTAGGATGGAATGAAAATGCATTGCTTATTTAATGTGTACTCTAGGCAGTATTAGTGATTAATGAAACGGGATTAGGGAGGCATTAAAATATAGGCAGCAAAATGATCCTTATATTCAAGTGTTGTTCTGTACTGTTGAGCCATGCAGAAAAAGCATTTTTCAAATTGGACACAAGGGGTTACTGAATATTTATGGCTCCCTATTCTAGCATGTGTCCAACAATCAACTAAGTGTTAAATGATAATGCAGGAGGCAGGACAGTCCAGTGAAAGTGATGCTGGCCTGTACGTCCAGCCTGACCCTATCTGGCCTCGTCTTAAACTCTCCTAATACTTAGTTTCCTCAGCTTTCCTGAATGACTCAATTTAGCATCTGACAGCCCTTCCAGGCATAGGTTTTTCCTTATATTACCATTACTAATGACAAAATGATAATTTGCATTTTAGAGCAATTAAAGTTTAACAAAGGCTTTCCACAAACATATACATTAATCCTCACAAGAATCTAATGAGATATCCAATTAATATATTTTCCCTAACAAAAAAGGCCAAGAATTTAAAATGGTCACCTATTTTTGTGGGCTTAAGTCTTTTAAACCACACACTAGATACGCATTGAAATTCTAAATCTATAACCTTCCATGCTTGTTAATATGGGGCCAATGTTACACGGATGAAGATTTCCAAGAGGCACCAATGATACTGTAAGTCGCATAGAATGTTATCTGTGTAAATATGTTCAAGAAGCAGGGGCTGAACAGATTTTTTTTTTACTCATATGTTTTAGAGATCACCCTGATAATAGACTTCTGTACATAATTAAGTAACTTCTGTGTTGTATTAAATCATGTTGGGAAAAGACAAAAAATACAAGAATGGCTGTATTTGACCTATTCTTTTTTATTACCTAGGCATGAGTGATATAGGAAGTTTATTAATTGATTAACCTAATGCAGCAATCTGGTTGTGGGGCTGCAGTTACTGGCCATGCTAGCAGTCAGTGCATTTCAATTGGGAAATTAAATTAGTCACTGAATCCTGTTGATTTTTCTCTTGTACACTCTTCTCAGCTGCCCTAACTTTTGATTTCTTGCTCTCCCTGTTCTAGCTAAGCTTCTAGCATCTCTTACCTAGATTACAGCAATTTCCTAAATCATATTTTGCCTTTCTTTCTTAATTCTTCACACTGCAGCTGCAGTGATCTTTTAAAACATTTAATGTCAGCTTAGTGCTTAAAATCTCAATATCTCTTCATTGCTTTTATCATAAATTCTACATTTTTAAACACTCTCCATTGTACCTTGTAAGACTGGACTTCTTCTGCAATTTTATATTTTTTTACTTATTTACCATTTGACTTCTCCATTCTAACAATCTTGAGTCCACTGTAATTCCTCAAAAAGCCATAATCTCTTATCACTTCTAGGTTGTCTAACCTGCTCTTCTTCATTTTAGAACAGTGGTTCACAAAGCATAGTCCCCAGACCAGCAGCATCGGCATTTTATGAAAACTTCTTAGAAATGCAAAATCTAGCTTAATCCCAAGACCTACTAAATCAGTGATCTGTTTTGTTTTGTTTTGTTTTTAACAAGCCCTCTCTGTGATTCTCATGTGTGTTCAAATTGGAGAACCACTGTTCATAGAGAATTTTCCTACCCTCCTTTGCCCTGCTAAACCCCGCTCAGGAAGCTCAGATCATATTGCTTTGAGGAAACGTTTATATGCAGTTAAGCTCACTGGCAAATGGAGCCACTCAAAGGTCAATCAAAGTTTATTTGCCCAACCGAATTAAAATTCAGGTGATTATTAAGCATGTGGAATCATTGGATTTGAACCAAATATGAGATATTCAACAATCTGGGAGTGTGTTAGTGTTTAATGCTTAATCGATTCTTATATTGTAAGTGTGACATTTTGGTGTGTACTGAAAACTATTTCCCCTATAATTTCCTGCATTTCTCCCTAGTGGAAGGGGCTATGCATTGATAGCTTTCGGGATGTCTGAAGGAAACTCTCTTATTTCTAAATCCCTCACAGAAGGGCTTCTGCTTACCCATGCTGATAGCGAGGTGGAGTCCCTCTCCTTTATAGTGGGGCAGACATGCTGTGACAGCTGACTGTGCTCCAGCTGAAGCTAGATTCTGGAGCGGGAGGACCCATTCCACATCTGTGTGACTTCAGGCAAGCTGCTTAAACCTCTCTATACCTCAGTTGCCCCATCCGTAAAATGATAAAACAGTGTCATTTTACTCATAGGGCTTTTGTTAAGTTTAAATGTGTTCAGATATATAAACATAATGTCTTCTGAGAACAGTGTCGAGCAAGTCATAAACATAATGCAAATGTTTGCTGTTAGAATTATTGTTCAGAACAGTGGGTATGTCACTCTGAACAAATCAGTGAAGCATTCCCAGGAAGGCTGTCCCTGCCTCCATCATTCAGGAGCCTGCCTTCTCTGCAGACCCATGAGTAGTTCTGGAAGGGCCTCTGCCTCAGGGTCATCACATATTCCTTTGTATGTTTTTTGCTGCATAAATCCCAATGCATAAACTATGATGTGAGTAGCATGCCCTGGAATTGTGCAGTGTTGTAGCCCTACTTCCCCCCTCCCCCTCACCTCCCCACGCCTTGAAATCCTGGCTACTTCCTCTCCTAATACATCTTAACTCCCTGGAATCTCTACCCTACCCACTGGGTTAGAAAAGCAACTTGGAAAACAGCTTGCTTCTCCCTGCCTGGTCAGCTCTTTCAGAATAGATTTCAGGCTCTTCATGTACTGGAGATCCTATGCATGTCACACTGAAGACGAGGTTCTAAGCCCTAGCTGAGGAAAAGCGATGTTGATTATGATGTGAGTGGGAGAGTATAAAGCAGGAAGGCCTAAGACCGGAGACTGAGGTTTGAATCCCAATTTGGTTGCTTTTTAGCTGACCTTGGCCTCATACCTTAATCTCATCTCTAAATTGGGGTGCTTATAGCCGCCTCTTGAGTTGGTATGAGAACAAAATGAAATAAAAATGAAAAGTTCTACATGAAAAGTGTTCACCTATAAAATAAAGATAAATTATCTATAGTGTAGATTTTATAAAGATTAAGCAAGATTATGGATTTAACACCTTTAATTACACTATCTGGCAGAGAAGAAATGCTCAACTACTGACAGCAATATTTAATTATGGTGGGCAGGATAAAAGGCCTAAATCACAATGAGTTGCACAGAAGTTTTGGAGGGTTCATACTTTCTTACTGTAGTTGGTGATGCAAGTCTGTATATTTAATCTTTGGTATTTATATCAATAATAGGAATATTTATATGAACTGATTTAACATGTATGTCTTCATATTAAAATAAGTAAAAACTGAAATATCACTGAGCTACACCCCCTTGGCAAAAAAAAAATCAAACAAAAAACTGAAATATCAAAATCTGTAAGAGGGAAATATTAGCCATCCGATTTGTGTTCACACACTCTCTCTTCCCCAGCCAATAATAATACTGACAACCTACATTTATTAGAGCTTAATATTATGCTAGATACTCCTCTAAATGTCTAGGTGTGTGTGTGTGTATGTATATACAGAATGGATAGACTATATCAAAACGTACCATCCATAGCAAGGTTATGTTAAATTTCCACAGATATGAGAAAAGGTTGGACAATTAGGTTCACGAACTTTCCACCATGCACTTACACAGTAGAAAAGTTCATGAACTTAATTGTTGGACCTCATAGTACGTGTTCATGCTATGAGTGACACATTAAAATGCAGTCTATTATAGTTATATTCTCTTTGTTTTTGCTTTGCTTTTATTTGTTTTGTTTAAAAAAATGCTGGTTGAAATCCACAATTTTTAAATGGATTTCATAATCCATTAATGAGCCTCGACCTACAGTCTGGAAAACATTGATTTAGGAAGTGGTTGCCAAGTATTCAAGTGAACCTTTCATCAAGAATGTTGTTTTGCATTACATATGTTCTGTAAAGCTACTTGGACTCCAGCCCTGGAAAAGCACATAGCTTGTTCACCAAACCCTATGTGTACAAATTCAGGTATGTGTGAGGAGTAGTTTCTGCTTGCTGAAAGTGGGTCAGTTCTTTCCTATCTCCAGAACACTTGTCTTCATTGCTCCATTTTCCAATAAATGCCTTATATACTCAAAGTTTATTTTTTTAGCTCAAAATAGATTGCTCAAGTTTGGCAGGTGTAATATTAAAGAACAAGCTTTGAAATGAGTATGACCGGTAGTAACAGCATAAAAATAATTTGTACATTTTATGTAGTATAACTTTGAGGCACTCTCAGCTCTCTTGTATGGATTTTTTTAATTTTTAAGAACTTTGAAACTGTGCTAAGTAACTAAGTTTAGTCACAGGTTACTTCTCATTCAGCCATTATTTATTATTATATATTCCTACATTTTCCTTGCCAAACAAGGACCTATATTTCATGACTTTCTCCCTTGTCAGTATATTTCTCCAGACATCTAAGTAGATGAGGCCAAGGATGTCACTGTAGCCAAGATTTTTCAGGTTTTTGAGCTCTTTAAAAGTGTGCCAACTTACAACTGAAACTAATATAAAACATTTAATGTCAACTGTAATTGAAAAATTTTATAAAGTTAAAAAGAATGTACCATCTTATTTATATCTGATTTAGGGCTGAGCACTTACTCTCATTTTAATCTCATAAAATCCTTTACTGCCTAAAAATGGTCAGCTTTTCTTTTATTATTTTCTTCGACATTCTGTTTCTCATATTACTCTTTAATATCTTATGGTGTATAGCTTTCCATGTTGAATAGGGGACAGTATTAATTGACATCCCCCAACAAAACCTGAATAATTTTCCCAGCATTTAATAATTCAGTCTTTTATCACATATTAAGATTTTATGTGTATTACATTCTGTTACAATGCTATCCATTCCATTAATCTCTATTCATTTTTGTACTAATATTAAATCACATTAATCATTGAAAATATGTTTAAATATTTGATAGGCAACTTTCAAGTTCTCTATTTTCTATATGCTAATATTTATAAGAAGAAAAGAACTTGCAACTAATTTTTCTTAATTCAACTTTTTATTTATTAATAGACATTGCTCTTGGCCACAATTTTATATTCTAATTGTTCTGCTGATAAAAATTATCTCTAAATGATACATAATACAAACACATGCAATGCATTCAATATATTTATAATGTTTAGTGATGAGCACCAGGAATTCTAGGTTAACTACTACTAATTCTAGGTCTACTAAGTAAACAATTTAAAACATTTTTTAAGCACATGAACATGCAGAAATCAGTATACTAATTGGTTAAAGCTCAGAGACATAAAATAGACACATATTGTAACATATAGAGGTAAACCTTAGATTGAGAAGTGAAACTTTAGTACTTCTGGGATAGTTTTAGATCATGAATAAGTAGAAAAATATCTTTGACAGCAAGAGAGTCTCAAAACAGACGCACATTGGCAAAGAAATAAAACTAAAGACAAAACAACTTTTTCTGAAACACTATGTGGTTTAATGCAAGGAAAAGTATTACTCTTGATAAACTGGTAATGTCTGTATTAGTCCTGAGAATTAACTTATAGCTAAAAACCATTGCGTAAAGAGGCCTGGAGTAGAAGAGGCAGAAGAGAGGGAAAGCAGGGAAAAGAAAAAAAAAATTGAGCAGAGATGTGTAGTGGCACTGGTCCTTGAATATGTTCTTCAGTAGTGGAGCAGAAGATAGCAAGTGACACAGGACAAAGATTGAACTTTTCTGACTTCAGGTGAATATGAACACGCATAATGGCTGCACTGGTTCTTCACTATCCATCCTTTATCCATGTATCCATTCTTAGTCCATTATTCATTTATATTTTCCTTTTATTAATATCTCCACTTAGCTTTTAACATGAAAACTGCACACTTTAGAAATAAAGATTAAATTTTCATTTTAGAAGGTGTCAAATGTGTTCTATGATGCACATTTTTAATTGTAAAATATACATAAAATGAAATTTACCATTTTACCATTTGTAAGTGTACAGTTCTATGGTATTAAGTACACTCACATTGTTATGTCACCATCACTACCATCCATCTCCAGAATTCTTTTCGACTTGCAAAACTAATGCTCTGTATACACTGAACAATAACTTCTCATTCCTCCTTGTACCCAGCCCCTGGCAACTACCATCCTCCTTTCTGTCTCTATAAACTTGACTACTCTAGGTTCCTCATAAAAGAAGAATCATATAGTATCTGTCCTTTTATGTCTGGCTTATTTCTCTTAGTGTAATGTCTTCAAGTTTCAACTATGCTGTAGCATGTGTTGAAATTTCCTTTGTTTGTAAGGCTTTATTTAGCCTTTTGTAAATTTTACTATTTTATTGTATGTATCTACTGTGGTTTGTTTATCCATTCATTTGTTGATCCTCCACCTGTTCTTTACAGTTCAATACAGATTCTTCATGATTATCGTATACTTTAGACCAGTGCTACTCAAAATATGCACCCAAACTAGTGTCAACCTCCATACTGTTACTAGTTAGTGACACGATAAATTCTGAAATTGAGAATATGAATTTAGAAATTTTATGACAGTTTGAGTAATTGTATATCAGATGAATCAGGTAAAAAGTTGGACTTATACATTTCTGGGGTTTTTTTCATTCAAATGGTCTAGTAATACATTTCTTAATGAGCAATAACTTCAATAAAGTAGATAAATCTCTTAATAAAGGAAAATTTATTAAAATATTTTGCATTACAGGCTATGACTAAAATGATTTCAGATAAATATTTGGAATGTAAGCTAGAAGATGTATTTATAAAGTGTTCTATGTCTCAAATGTCAGTTCCTTTCTCCTCCTGGACCTGGAAATATGGTTAGGAGAAGACATTTAAAAGTCATAATAATGTAGAATATAAAATCTCTTTATACATTTCTTTCTCTTACATCAAAATATTTCCTGATTCCTAAGCTATGGTGGAAGCTATCTTATTAAGTGAAATATAATTTTACTGGCTGACATTTCTTTCTTGTTTTAAGTTACTTTGAAATTCTTAATTAGAATATATTCTGGTAGTCATAAGATTTCTATTTAAAAAAATTCTCATGTTATTTTTTGTTGTTTGCTTCATTTTTATATTTGTTGGAAGGAAAATAAAATGTGTCACTATATCATTATCTTTTTTACTTTCCATTAGTGCCTGATCATAGCCAATAAAATATTCTTTGCTATGATACTTTAAAATTTAGTTTTTTAATTTAAATTTCCTTAGCTTCAGAAAACAAGTTTATAATTAAAATTCTCACTTTTTAAATATAAAATATATTTTAATTTAACTTCAGACACTTCAGTAATAAAATAGCTCTGTTGATTTTTGAATTTATTGTCAATCTTAATAAAAGTTTTCATTTTGATATTTAACTTTGATCTTTAATGTTAATATTTTAATGGTCATATATGTCTAGAAATATATATACACACATATAGACACATATATACTTATATATGACATATATATGATCATATATACCTGTATATCAAAAGTTACATATCAACATTAAAAATATGAATACATTTATAAGCTGAAATACTACAGAAGCTATTAGGAGCCTTGAATAGTTATTATAGCTAGCTGTGGGAGGCTGAGAGCCAAAAGACCACAGTGAAAAAGCAGCTCCACACTTTTGCAGGTTTTCCTTTAGGAACCTTGCCAGGTTCTCAAAGTCAGTATCCCAGACAGGTCTCCACATGGATCTAGTATGGAGAGGGGAAGCATGCCATTCCTGAAATCCTCTCATACCCTTACAAAGGGGAAAAACTTCACTAGCGGATACTTCTGAAACGTTATTCCGGGTGGTGGGAAGGGAACGCTACCCTTTCACCCCACTCCTGCTTTCCAGTCTTACCTAAGTGAGTGAGTGAATGAATGAATCAATTAATTAATTAATGTCTTAGTCAACAGGGAAGATAACTTCAAAAAAACGGGAATGCTGCCACTAGAAAAGAAAGTAGAGGGCACGGAGGAAAATAGTGTTATCCCTGGAGGAGGGACAGAAGCATTTATGAAGGCCACACCCCAGAGACAGGCCCATTCTAAGACAGAGGCTTATTTAAAAGATTAGGGAACACCCCTCCCCTCATGTCCATAACCATACTAACAATAATAATAATAATAACAACAGTGAATTAAAGGTGAAAGAGCTTCTAGACACACTGTCTGTGTGGAGTAATACAAAAGCGCTCCACAGGCGAGAGATTGATATTCTAAAGCAAGGCCACTAGAGGATTTTGCAGCTTTTGGTGCCTACATCTTCACCAAGCATTAAGCTTAGCCTAACTCCCAGCCAAATTAGTGTAAACACTCACACTAAATGCCTGTATAACTCAATACCTATTACCCTGTAAAAATGCATTATGATCAAATGGGGTTTGTCCCAAGAATATAAGGTTTATTCAACATTTGAAAATCAATCAATTCAACTTGCTATATTAAAAAAATAAGAAAAAAAAACATGACCATCTCACGAGATTGCAAAGAAATCATTTGTGAAAATTTAACATTTATTGATAAAACATCAGCAAACTAGAAAATAAAAAGAAACTTTTTTACTGAATAAAATGTATCTAAAATAACCCTATTGCTAACCTCACACTTTTTATTGAAACTGAATGCTTTCCTCCCAACATTAAGAACCTAACAAGAGGGTCGGCCGAGTGGCTCAGTTGGTTAAGAGTTTGCTCAAGAGTGCGAGCTCTGAGTAACAGCAGTTCGAGTCCTGGTCCGAGCTGAGCTGCTGCTGAGCTGCCAACAGGTGGCAGGATGGCTCAGCTTAAAAAAAAAAAAAAAGAACTTGACAAAAATGTCAGCCCTAAATACTCCTATTCATCATTGTACTACCTGTCCTAGACATTGCAAAAAGGCAAGAAAAAGAAATAAGACATGTAGAGAAAGGAGGCATAAATATGTATTTGAAAATAACATAATTGTTTATCGAGATAATCCAAAATAACCTGGATAGGCTATCAAAACCAGTGAGTTTATAAGGTCACAATAGACCAGGTGAATATGCAAAAATCAATTATAATTTTATATACTGGCAATGAATAGTTTTACTTTTATTTGTTTATTTTTTAATTAAAATTTATTGGAGTAACAATGGTTACTAAAATTACATAGATTTCAAGTGTACAATTCTGTATTACATCATCTATTTATCACATTGTGTATTCACCACCCAGAATCAGTTCTCCCTCCATCACCATATATTTGACCCCATTTACTCTCATCGCAATGAATAATTTTAAATTCAATTTTAAAATTTCCTTTACAGTGGCACCAAAAATTAAAGTCTTGGTTTAAATATAGCAAAATATATGCAGCATCTGTAAACCAAAACCCACAAATTTTTTTTGTGAGAAAAGCAAAGGAGCCCTACATACATGGATAGAGATTTTATGTCCATGAGTTGGAAGACCCAATATAATTAAGCCATCAAATCTCTTCAATTTGATCTATGTGAATCATGCAAATGTGTTCAAAACCTCAACAGACATTGTTAAAATTATCAATATGTTGATTCTAAAATGTATATTAAAAGGCAAATTAATTTGAATGGCCAAAACAGTTTTTAAAAGAAGGCACAAAATTTTAGGACTCCCATTGTCCAGTTTTAAAATTTATTCCACAGTTACTTTAGAGTGTAATAATAAGAAAGATTATACACATCAATCAGTGTAACCAAATGGAGAATTCAGAAAGAAGATAACACAATAGATTCAGCTGATTTTTGACAAATGTGAACATACAATTCATGGAAAAAAAAAAGTTTTCAACAAATGGTGCTGGATTTGAGACATCCATATACAAAAAATGAAACACACTACATGTTTCTTGCATTTTTAAAAAATAATCTATCATAGGCCTCAATTTAACAGATAATCTAAATGTAAAATGTAAAGTTATTAACTTTATAGAAGAAAACATTAAGGAAAATTGGACCTGTGGTATGGCAAAGAATTTAAAAATTTTCAATTTTCCATAACTGGATTCTTCTAAGATTTTCTCTTTTTCTTTAATTTTCTGATATTTTAATATGATATGCTGAGGTATATCTTTTAGTATTTATACTACTTGCCATTCTCTGAGCTTACTGGATCTGTAGTTGGATGTCTGTCTTTAATTTTGGAGAGGTC
Organism: Hipposideros armiger; assembly: GCF_001890085.2. Taxonomy (NCBI): domain Eukaryota; kingdom Metazoa; phylum Chordata; class Mammalia; order Chiroptera; family Hipposideridae; genus Hipposideros; species Hipposideros armiger. Next base: position 134,512 of record NW_017732742.1, read on the forward strand.
TTAGTCATCATTATTTTCAATATTTCTTCTGTTCCTTTCTCTTCTTGTCCCTTTGGTATTTTCATTATGTATATGTTTCAACTTTTGTAATTGCCCCATAGTTCTTGGATGTTCTTTATTTCCTCTTTTTAGTTTTGGAAGTTTCTATTGGTGTTTTTTAAGCTCACCAATTCTTTCATTCTATCAATGAGCCCATCAAATGAATTCTTTATTTCTCTTACAGTGTTTTTTATATTTAGCATCTTCTCTTGATTCTTAGAATTGCCATCTCTCTGCTTACATTACCCATCTGTTCTTGGATGTTGTCCAACTTTTCCGTTAGAGCTCACAGTAATCACAGCTATTCCCAGTCTGATGATCCAACATTTTTGTCATATCTGAGTCTGGTTTTAATGTTTGCTCTGTATCTTCATAGTGTGTATTTTTGTATTAGTATGCCTTGTAATTTTTTGTTGACAGCTAGACATTCTGTACTAGGTAAAAGAAACTAAGATAAGTAAGCCATTAGCATGTGAGGTTTATGAGTGTGCTTATCTGGTTACAAGTTATTCTATGTTTACTGTTTTTTATAGTTAATAGTGTCAGAAGCTATAATAAAATTTCCTCTGGTGTCCTTGTTTTTCTCCTCCCTGTTGTCTTTGAGTTTCTCTAGAGGCTTCTCAAATAAGGTCTGAATTGCACAGTTCTTTCTATTCCACTGTTATTATACAGGAGCCCTATTGATGTGGTGGTAATGTTGGAGGGAGGGGAGAGGAAGCGTTCTACAGTCCTATTTATGGACTGAATGTTTGTGTCCCCCAAAGTTGATATGTTGAAACACTAACCCCCAATCCAATCATATTAGGAATCCTTTAGGAGGTGATTAGGAAATGAGGGTGGAGCCCTCATGAAAGATATTAGTACTTTTATAAAAGAGACCCAGGCTGGCCAAGTGGCTCAGTTGGTTAAGAGCTCACTCAAGAGTTTGAGCTTTGAGCAACAGCAGTTCGATGCCTGGCCCGAGCCGAGCTGCTGCTGAGCTGCCAACAGGTGGCAGGATGGCTCAGCTACAAAAATAATAAATAAATAAATAAATAAATAAATAAATAAATAAATAAATAAATAAATAAATAAAATAAAAGAGACCCAGGAGTTCTCTCACCCTTCAACCATGTGAGGACACAGTGAGAAGACAGCCATCTATGAACCAAGAAGTGGGCCCTGACCAGATTAAAAATCTGTCCATACCTTAATCTTGGACTTCTTAGCTTCCAGAGTTGTGAGAAATAAATTTCTGTTGTTCATAACCCACCCAGTTTATGGTATTTTTGTTATAGCAGCCTGAACTAAGACAGCATTCTATTGTTCCATGATTAGGTTTCAGTCTTTTAGTGAGCCAGTTACCCTCAGCTGTGACTTTTCCAAGTGTTTTCCAAACACCCGCCATTTCTACAGGTGAGACAAGTCTAGATGTGGCTGGAGGTATACATTTCCCTTTCTCCCCATATAAAGTTAGGGCTGGAGTTGGATATTTCCCTTCCCCTTGATGGGTTAGGCTCTAGTAAAACCCAGTCACTTAGGCACTGATGAAATAGTTTTCATTGAGGACAGGCCTTGGAAAGAAGAAAAGAATGTTATGTGAACATTTCAAATGGCTACTTTTTCGCTTCCCCTGACAAAATCATGAGGGAATTTTTTCCTGATCCTCACTGTGAGAACTTGGTGTGGCTCCCAGAGGTAGAATTATAAAAGTGCGGTGCTTCCTTTAAGACTGGCCCTCCCTAGAGTTTTTAATTCTCAAGCTTATCCACGCTGAGCCCCTCGAACTTAATTATAGTTGATATTTTCCTATCCTGGTGCTTGCTCCCACAGTGATTTCTTTCCTGGGCTTCTGCTCCAGCTTCTATTCACAGTCTCCACCTGTTTTTCTCTCCAGTTTGGGGGGTAGTGGTTTGCCCCATGACCTCAATACTCTAATGCAGGAGTCAGCAAAATTTTGAGATGGAAGAGCCAATCCTGTCCCTCACAACAATTTAAAAATTATTCGAGAGCCATGAAACAAATGAAATCACCATTATGTGAATAATATCCTTTAAAAATTTTATAAATGAAACCATGATAGTTTTTATTTTCATTTTCAATTTTACTTCAGAGCCACATGTACATACCCAAAGAGCCACATGTGGCGCGTGAACCACAGTTTGCAGACCCCTGTGCTAATGGATCTAAGATGCTAACTTTCAGTTTTTCAGATTTTTTTCTTATTGTGAGTACTGGGCTGATAACTTCACATGCAGGACCAGATAACAGAATTCTATTTCTTATCATTTTAATGTTTCATTACTTTCCCAAGCATCAAGAATTTTAACTCAGATTTAAATAGCAGGGGATAGGTTTGGACATTTTTGGTTGATATATTAAAGTCTCTATTTTCTTTTCATTTCTTTACCACAGGAAGATTCCTGTTCAGAGTGCATGGTGATGACTCTGTGTTGATTTCCATCTTTTTTTTTTTTTTGTCTTCTGCCAAAGGGAATATTTAATTTCTTAATCCAATGGTTTGAGTCTCAGAAAAAAAACCTCATGAGCATCAAATACTCTGTTTCCTGATGGTTGCTTGGAGTATCAAATGATTGCCAACATTCAGTTTTACCAAGTTTAAGAGGGAAACGGGAGTACTTCTCCCAAGTCACTGGTGAATTATCCATGCCCTGTGGTATAATGACAAAAGGGATTGTGAAGAGCCACTTGCACTCAACATCATTCTGTAGGGTACCCCGGGGCCTAGAACAGAATATTGAGTGAAACAAGTTCAGAATATATGAGTAAATGTAATGGGAGCATTATGGGGGTACATATGAGTATTACATTATATAAGATAGTTTTAATAGACTATAAATTGGGGCAAAAATAAAAATAACAGAAAACAATGAAATAAAAGGAAAAAAAATAAAATAATGGGGTAGTATGCTCATTTTCACTAGATATCCAAAATAAGTTGTCAATTTACCAGTTTCTTTCTGAAAATTACATGTTTTAATCAAACTAAGAATAATAAATCTAAAGATAAATGGTATACCAAGGAAAGAAAGTATTAACAAATTTTTAGAGTTTATGTTGACTATATTAATGTCACTTCTTTGTGGATTCTCCTGCACAACCACTCCTATCATCATTATAAATACTCAGAATTTGTAGCATTTATTTCTGCCTCGCATTGGCTAGATTTTTCTGGAATAGTGATTGCTATGTAGTGAGATTTTAGAGTCCCAAAATATACCTAACATTTCTATCAACATACAAGTTAATAAATTCCTCAGACATGTTATACGACATTAAAATAGTTAGATCGGGGCCATGCCACTACGCTCTAGTCAGTGTATGTGATTCAGTCAGAACAACTATGTATGCATTTCCAGGCCTGTGAACCCCATGTGCCATGTGCTATCATCCATTCTCTCTCTCTCTCTCTCTCTCTCCCTCTCTCTCTCTCTCTCTCTCCCTCCCTCTCTCTCTC
>NW_017732742.1:138950-171338 GCF_001890085.2 Hipposideros armiger
TCCCCTCATCTTCCCTCACCTCCTTTCCCCTCTCCTCCCCTCTCCTCCCCTCTCCTCTCTTGTCCTCTCCTCTCTCTCTCTCTCCCTCCCGTTTCTGTGGTTGGAGTCAAAGGTCCCCAAGATGACAAAGCTACACATTGAAGTGGACGCCCAGGAGGTTCACTAACCTACACTGGACTGTGGCATGAATGAAAAATAAACATATATTGTATTAAGCCACTGAGACTTGGGGATTGTTTTTTAGAGTAGCTAGTGAGCATTACTCTGGCTAAAACAGAACTCTCAACTATTTAAGTTCAGAAAGCTGGAAACTTTAGCCTGTGTTTTATCCCCAAAGCAGTATTCCCCCAATTTAAAACCATGCAGACCTGGGAGGCACCTGTGGTCATTATAACCCACACTTGCTAGCACACTGCCTCCACCTTGGTGAAGTGACTATATGTGGTGCCATTTCACCAAACCAGAGGAAACTGAGGCGCAAGCGGCTCTCACTGACTGAGCAAGCCAGGGAGTAGATTAATCACGAGGAAGGCTAATTTTTTTCTGCCCTATCTTCAGTTTCTGTTTAGTACTCCTTCACTTTGTGTCCTTAGAATTCATCTTCTGCCTTCAGAAAGAAAAAAGTAGCAGGCAGGCTCAGCCTCCATTGTTTAATATGTGAGCAACTCTTGTTCCTCAATCACACAACTGAACACGTTATGCAACGCTGTTGCTAAACACACCTGCATATCGGGATGACATTGAGGCTCCAGAATATAGTCCAGTATTATTTTTATGCAACACTAATTTGAATAGTTTTCACAAAATACTTGCGTTTTAATATCTTCTTTTACCCTATTTAAAAATTCTAAAGCTTATTTTCAGATACAATTCTGAAAAGACTGCAAATCTTAAGGATTCCATTCACCCAATATTATTTAGAGAGATATGTGACTGTGCAGTTGCAATGAGTATAGTAATGATATATTTTATTAGCACTATTTGAACCACTGCAGTTAAACTTGTCAACATTTTTTTTTCAAACTGCCAAGCTTTAAGGTTTATAATTTATCGAAGGAAAATTTCCACCCCCTTGGCTGACTTGCAAAGCACATAATTCCTTTAGGAGACAATGTTCCCTTAGTATCATTATGAAGAAAACACAAAAACACGCTTTTAACCAAAGCGTCCTTAATCTGAAGACAGAAGTCATTACTGATTGCTAAGTTTTAAACATTGTCATTCTTTATTTGAAAAATAAGTGATGCTTATTTAATTGCTTTTAAAATCTTAACTGAATCTGAAAATATTACAACTAAGTTAAAGTCAATGGATAATTCTGGAAATGTTTACATTAGACTGCATTTTGCATACAGTTTAACTATTGCTCTGTCATTGAACATTTATCTGGAAATAGTGAACAGTTTAAAAAAATAAAAACTAAACCAAATACTAGCATGAAGTTTGCTTTCACTAGCCTTTAAAAAGAAAACATTAATTTATGTTTCATTAAAAATAAGTCTGTTACACTGTATTTTCCTCAATTTGACTACTTTTGTAATAAAAATGAATGTTAGACTCATTGCTTTGAAGAACTTTTGTTCAAATATGACTCACATGAATCAAACAGTAAAAGCATTTCATTTTAATATTTTTAAAACTTACCTCTTTCCCTTAGGGATAAAATACATGTAGAAGAAAAAGTCAATGGAGATAATTTTAAAAACAACATTTTGGGAGAGATAGAGGGATTATTTTCATGCCCACAAGTCATAAACCTCGCATAACTAAAACAGATGACAGCTTATTCTTATTTCAATGATTTTGATTTCAAAAGCCTCTTTCTGGCCACAGAATGTATTTTGTGTGGGAGAATCACTACTGTTTATTATACTTCATTTAGACACATTGCTTGCTGGGTTTATTTTTACCTTTCGGTCCTTTAGCTTCAACTGAGAATCCGTCTGTTAGTCATGGTTTCTCAGGATTAATGTTTTAATGTGAACTGCATTTTCATTTGCTGAGTCACCACCCTTGTAGAAATCTTATTGGCTTTCTAAGTGTGGATATTCAGCCAGGAGAGAATGTAATCATAATGGACTTGGTGCAATACATTAGCCTCCATTCCTGGGTTAAGTGTGCTCCCCTCTTTTTTTTTTTAAGATTTAATTGGGGAATTGGGGGAGGGGAACAGTGTTGGGGAATCAGGGAAGGGGAACAGGCAAGTTACTGTCCTTTTGTTCTTCACTCTAGTTGTGGAGGACCTCACTTCACTGGCCCACGTTGGTATTATCATTGCACTCTTCCTGGCTGAGGCAGATGGGTCGCTGGCTTCTGGACAGCCACTCATGGCGGCTCTTGGCAGCTCTCTCTGGCTGCCAGCCACTCACAGTAGCTTATGGCAGGCCACTGCAGCCCCACTGCAGCCTATGCCATCGCCAGCGACTCACAGCAGCCCAGCTCCAGGTCGAGCTGTTGTTCACCATCTTAGCTGTAGAGGGCACAGCATCACTGGCCCTCATGTGGGATCTGAACCGGGGCACTGCTGCTCAGAGCTGGTGTCCCAAGCCAATGCTTAACCAACACGCCACTCGGCCGGCCCTCCCCTCTTGTTTTGAACCTAGCTTTTATCCCTCCTACTGAATTGGTCATCAGCCTTTGTAAATCAGAAAACCTTTTCCAGAAACAACATTGTGTTGATAGTAGGGACCTCATTTTCTAAATAGTTATCTCAATTTGTAAGAGCTTGCTGGACCTGAGTGGCTATGGTAATAAGATCTCAAATACAGCAAGTTTAAAACTAATTTTCTGTACTTTCTCCCTCTATCTGTACACACCAAATCTGCTATTGCATTTTATTTCAGAAATGAAATGCTCTTTTTGTCTCCAGGCATCATTTTGGATTCTTTCATATTCTTCACTATTCATATTCAGTCTCTTAAAAATCTTTGCAATTTTGTTCCTCCTATTCAATTTTAATAGGACTGCCTTGCTTAGATCTTTACATTTGCCACTTGAACCATAAGTCCTTCTGCCTCATGTCTCATCTCTGCCACACTCCTTCCAACCTATTTTTCATAATGCCATAAGTGGGATTTATTACACATCAATATTTTATGCTATTGTTTCACTGCTTAAAATCCTCTAGTGTCCCCCATTTGCATTTCCCAAAACATGCCTTTCATCATAATACCAATCTATGATTGTAGTACCAGTGTTTTCCTTGTCTTATACCTTTGTGCACACTATTTCCACTGATGGAAATGACTTACCCCTTTCTCCAACTGTAAGTGATTACCACTTCTTTAAGACTCAGCTGAATTTACCTCCTAGGTAGTTAACCTCCCCTTTCTCTGTATTCTGGGATTATATGTACAAAATAGATCTTGCTAAGGTTCATGAAGAGAAAAGATAATACCCCTAACAACCTTTTTTGGCCCTAGTCATTACTTGTGGTTATCCTACCCCTCAGAGACTCATCTACCTATCTCTTTCAGAATTTCCTGAGATATGTTCCCATCTCTACCCAAGAAAAAACAATTTAAAAAATCCTTCTCAGCAAGCATTTATACTGTATTGGCTGAATTTGGTTTGTTTATTTACAAGACAGCCTTGAGAGATTAAAACCAAGTAACCTTTGTTGTTTTGTAAAGAGAGGAGAGCAGTTCTGGAGAGGCGTGGTTCTTAGTTATCGCAGAATTCTGAGCAAGAGTGTTTATGCAGCTGATGTTTTCTGTACTGATAGCTTAGATCCTGAGTTCCTTTCTTTTTTCTTTTTTTTTTTGTGTGTGTGCATTTATTTTTTATTTTGTTATTAGTTTCAAGTGTACAAAACAAGAGATTGATTAGACATTTACACTCCTCACAAAGTGATAACCCCATAAGTCTACTACCCATCTGACACCAATCATAGCTATTATACTACCATTGACTGTAGTCCCTATGCTATACTTTACATCCTGTAATATTATAGTTGACATTCAGTATTATTTTATATTAGTTTCAAGTGTACAGCCCAGTGGTTAGGCCTTTATATAATTTATGAAGTGATCCCCCAGATAAATCTAGTACCCATCTGACACTATATATATATATATATATATATATATATATATATATATATATATATATATATATTACATCATTATTGACTATATTTCCCATACTGTATTTCACATCCCCATGACTTTTTGTGACTACTAATTTGTACTTCCTAATCCCTCACCTTTCTCATCCAGCCCCCCAACCCCCCCCACCCATCTATCAATAACAACCGTCAGTTTGTTCTCTGCACCTTCCCAAGCACGTGGGTGCGGGAAGTCATTGCTCCTGTTTGATATGGATCTTTGCAGTAGTTCTCTGCCAGCTGAAAGAAATGACTTGTATCCTGAAAATCCAATTGGCTGAATTAGGGCATTGATCCTAGATCATTCTCTTTACCTTCTGTACGTGGAATTCCCAGAGCAAATCTTTCAGGTATACATTCAATTAATAACTTGATCTTGCTAATGCACCAAAATGTAGTTAACCCTGGCCTCTAGCATTTAATTTATTGCTCTTATTGATCTTTAACAAACATAGTACTCTGGAAACATTAATTTCCCGGAGGCCATCCTGGTGCCGCATATAACACAGCACTGTGTGTATTCATTCAATTAATAAAGATGTGGACACGTTTAAATTGGGGTTCATTCATTCTCAGCTTTGAAAAATATAGAAGCCTGGATACCCTGAAATTATTCAGTAGAGCTTCATAGAAATGTTGGCTAATTCTTTTCAACCAGGTGTCAGAAACTAGGAGGAACTAATAATCATAACAGCCAATGAAAAAATGGCACTGAATCTGCTGCCTCAAGGGTGGTAATAACTGCAGTGGTAGTTGGTCTTGGTAACCAGAATCTTGCCAGGTAGGAATAGTCTTGGTAATATCCCAGAGATGGGGTGGGGTGGCAGACAAGCATCCATAGAACATGAGGAACAAGACAGGACACTGCTGTATCAAAGTATTTCAGGGGCAAAATTCCTACACATATTCATCAATAAGTCAAGGCATGTGGGATAAGAGGAATCTGATGACTAAAGAATGTAGTACAAAATAGTGGTACAACAACTTTAAAATACATTTGACCTGCTCTTGTGTATGTGATATTTCTGGTTAACTTTGTGAGTCATGGTTTAATCAGGGAAGAACCACTGTGTATATCATGGAATAGGGAATTGATGATAGGAATTAGAATTTGCACAATTGCTGGAGATGCTGAAGAAATAAAATTCCAAAAATGAAAATTTAAAGGTCAGAAAAATGCCACCTACCAGTCCTGACACAGGTGACCAAATCTGAAAATGAAGCACACAGAGCTGCTATAGTGGGATTCGGAAGGACACAGGTATGGAGGTTGATGGAAGGCTGCTGGCTCTCTGTGATGACCACTGCTCCAAGTTCACAGTGAAGTGTCAGGTAGTGGGGCTTGGGGTTGGTCACCAGGACGCAAGTGTTCAGGGAAGCTGGGCTACGGGCAGGCAGGAGTAAGGACTGGAGCCTTCCTGCATCTCTGTGCCTGTTGTTTACTACCTCTAAACAATGATGACTTTGGATAATATTTCATTTCTCCCTCCCAAATTTTGCCTGTCTTCACTTGTGTCCATGTTAATCCCGAACCACACAGAGAAAGAGATTCTGGGAAACGTACTTCTCAATGTGACCAAGTTAACAATAAAAGCATCCAAAAGTGTTATATGGTCTTCAAGAATTTTTTATTGTAACAAAGTTTATATATTGGAGAAAATAAAGTATTCTAGTAGGAAAAAAAAGAAAGTGAAAGTGAAAGAAAGCAGATTGGCAGAAAATTGAAATATCCAAAAGTTTTATTATAGCATAGGAGAAACTAACATTCTGATGGTAGAAATCATAAATGTAAAGAAAAGAGTTACAATTGCCAAGGAAGTCTAGATAATAAAATAACAACAGAATGAATAAAGATTTTTAAATATCAGAAAATTTCAAAACAGGACACACACAATTAAAGGAAAATAAAAGAAATAATAAAAGAAAAACACAATTTTTGCAGATAAGAGAGAATGCAAAAAAGATTTGCAACACCTTCATTTGCAATCAAATAATGAATTATTTGATTTCCCTTAGTTCCAGAAACTTTCATGATGACTTGCTCAGAGGAGAAATAATTTTATTCAACACTGTTTAATGAAAGGCAATTTGGTTTCTCTTTACAAAAACTCATAATATCCTCTGGAGCAGACATAGAGATGAAAGTGGGTTAATCAATATTGTTGATTGAAAACATATTTAAGAGTAGTTATTGAACACGAAAATTTTAAGTGTCCTAAGAGCTCATATCTTGTATACTAAAGAAAGTGACAGAGATTTCCCCAAGTTTTAGAATCTTAGTGTCAAATGATGTTACCAGTTATAAGTAGTAAAGTTAGAAGAAACTTAAGTTTCAAAATACAAAAATCTTGAACTATCAGAAAAAGATTTAATTATTTTAATTTTTTTCTATAATTTAAAAAATTGCTGTCAGATGAAGAATTGGTCAAAAAGTAAAAACCAAAAGTACAAGACTAAAAGTATTACAGAAGTGTTTTAGGCAGCTAAGTAAATAAATATATTTTATTTTTGTATCTTGTGATGTTTATGGTATTTGCCAACTTTTAAAAAGTGTAATTTGCCATTTCCTTTTTCATGCCAGTAAACATTAACTTTCATACCTAAGTTTGAATTGCTCTAATCTTTTTTCTTAAGTGAGTACCTCTGGAACTATAAAGCAGGGGAAAAAAGTTAAAAAAAAAATATATATATATATATATATGTTTTAAATCTGTTACATTCATGCTGAGAAAAAGCATTTGATAGGCCTCAATTTCTCTTTTCTTTTACCTAAGTAATTCAACTTTTTTGCCCACTGCGGCAGTGTTTGTTCTCAGCCCACAAACTTTTATGGTATTTGGATACAGTTACTTTTCTTTCAAAGATATATGCATATGCAAGATATTTGGAGATCTGTTTTCCTCGGTTCTGAATTATGTTCATTGTTAAGGGTGGATATTTAGAGATACAGGTTGTGTCCTGCTAGCTCTGGGTGCCAGATGTGAATAACACGAGTGTCCATAGGTTCTTTCATGAATGTGTTATGCAGAATCCTTAAAGGTGCAGGTCAAATCCTCTCCTTTATTCAGACCTATATTAGTTTTCTATGGATACTGTCACAAAGTAACACAAGCACATGGCTTACAAGTAAAAACGTATTGTCTCACAAGCCTGGAAGCCAGAAGTCGATCAAGATGTCATCAGGATTAATTCCTGCTGAGGGTTGTGAGAGAGAATCAGTTACATGTCTCTGACCTGGCTTCTTGTGGCTTGCTTGGCAACTTTTGGCACTGGCAGAAGCATCACTGTGATCTCTGCCTTCATCTTTATATGGCATTCTCCCCGTATGCATGCCTGTGTCCAAATTTCTTCTTTTTGTATGGACACTAGTCTTATTGGATTAGGGGCCCATCCTACTTCAGTACAGCTTCATTGTACCTAACTAATTATATCTACAATGATTGTGTTTCCTAATGATGTCACATTCCGAGAGACTGAGTTAGGACTTCAATATATGAATTAGAGGCAGAGGGCACAATGCAACCTAAAACGATGCATAAGAGCAGTAGTAAGTAGCAGCAGAGAGCAATGGAAACATGAAAACCAGTGGACAGGAAGACCTTTTCAGCATGAAAGAAGGGAACGGAGGAACCTTCTTTCCTGACTGCATAGGTCCTGTACTTCTTGACTAAGTCAATGCAGGTTGGGAAACGACAACTAAATTGACACTTCACTCAGTCAGTGTTGGTAAGAGGGTCTTAGAGACCTATTGATTTGATTTACATAAATTAAAAAAATGAAACTTGGCTTGTACTCTAAATATCATGAAATAAACACGTAGGGGATAGTAGCTTTGCAAATGGACATAAAAAAGGAATACAAGTTTATGTAGTGCATAAGTCAGGGTTCAACCAGAGAAGCAACATAGAAGAGGAGTGTATAAAGCATTCTGTGAGTCCATGGATCGTACTTTTGGCAGAAATATTGCAGGCATGGAAAACAAATCTGTATATGGAGTAAATGTCTATTCTGGTAAGAATAAAGTGCTGTCACATGATGTAAACAGTCCAGTGTAATCAGCCTGCCACAAAATCGCTGACTCTTCACCTTGAAAAATAGTGCCATATCAGGGCTCAGTGTTGGTATCTGCTGCTGGCAGGTTGGGCACTCAGCAGTGGCTATAAGTCAGATTGTCTTTGATGAGTGCAAGTCTTTATTGCTGAGCCCATGCATGATTTCCATCCCTTCCATGTGGCCACCTTTGTTCTTGAGCCCATTGGGCGTCTCATTGGTATCCAGAGAAAAGCTCCTTCTATCCACTTCTTCATTTAACTACTTCTCTGCTGATATCATCCTGAATAAACTTTACATGGGATAGAAATATCTTTACATTCTGTGCCCATTTAGAGAAGTCTATCGACATACCTTCTCCCAACGCTTCTTAGCATCAATTTTTCAACTGTGTTCCTTCAAAGTCCCTAATCATCAAGCCAAACCATTTATAATAGTCCATAAATCCATATAGATTCTTACCCTTTGGCCACCTCTTCTTTCAGACACAATGGAAAACCACATGGACTACTTGAAGTGCTGCCCACTAGGAGGGTCTCCCCTCTCCATTGCCTTTCTAGGCTCTTCCAGGGTGATGCTATACTGCTACAGCTGTTCACTTTTGTATGGTGCCTTCAATTAATGCAGAGCTTCTGTAAACAAGACCTGAGGTTTTTCTTCCTCAGTCAACTGGTGGTACAGAACTCTTTTGAGTTCATGCTTGTGGACTGAGAAAGAGAAGGTAACATAGCAAGGTGAGTGGTCATGGACACTTATGCCACTCTCTATGCAAATTACACAGAGAACTTACAGAAGCTTTTGGGCTATTTAGGTAGAGCTGTAGCTGGGAATTTGAAAGCCCTAAGCCAGTGGTTCTTAACTTTCCTAATGCTACCACCCCTTAATACAGTTCCTCATGCTGTGGTGACCCCCAACCATAAAATTATTTTCATTGCTACTCTATAACTGTAATTTTGCTACTGTTATGAATCGTAATGTAAATATCTTTTTGTTTTCCAATGGTCTTAGGCGACCCCTGTGAAAGGGTCGTTCAACCCCCAAAGGGGTTGAGAACCGCTGCTAAGCTCATCTTTTTTTTTTTATCTGCTTTCTCCAGCATAGCTCGAAGCAACCAAAAACATCATTACATTTTTATAGAAGAGGCAGCTCTTCTATAGACACTCAATTATAGATATCTAAAGGCAGTAATTTAAGTGAAGTGACCCTTCTGTCACTTCATGCTATCAGCTGCCTGTGCCCTCATTGCTGCTAGGAACAAGGTCATTATTTCTTTTGAATCTAATCTGATTAGAGCACCAATTCCAGAAAACCCAGAACCAATTCAGGTAAATTATCCTTAAGATTCTGTTCCTCTGAAACCACTTCCATTACCATATTCTGTATCAGTCAAGGTTCATCCAGATAAGCAAACCCAGTTGGAGTTATAGATTGAAATGTAGAGAGAGATAGAAGTAGATATGAATATAAACATAGATATCAATATAGAGGATTTATTAAAAGGAATTAACATGTATGCAATTGTGGGTCTATTTAGATTTTCCAGTTCTTTGTGATTCAATCTAGGAAGGCTATATGTTTCTAAGAACTTGTCTATTTCTTCTGGGTTATTGAATTCGGTGGCATATAGTCTTTCATAGTATATTTGCATGATCCTTTGTATTTCTGTGGTATCCATCATAACTTCTCTTTCATTTCTGATTTTGTTTATTTGTGTCTTTTCTTATTTTTTCTTAGTGACTCTAGCCTGGGGTTTGTCAGTCTTATTAATCTTTTAAAGGAACCAGCTCTTTGTTGCATTAATTTTTTTCTATTGTCTTTTTGTTATCTTTTATTTAATTCTCTAATTTTCATTTCCTTCCTTCTGCCAACTTTGGGCTTTATTTTTCTTCCTTTTCTAGTTCTTTAAGATGTTTGGAACTTTTCTTCATTCTTGAGATAGGCCTGTAATTATATAAATTACTCTCTCATTACTGCTTTTGCAGCTTCCCGATATTTTCATATGTTGTATTTTCATATTTAAGGACATTTATCTGATTGAGTAAGGCCCACCCAGGATAATTCCCCTTTCAGTTAATTTAAAGTAGACTGATTAGGGACTTTAATCAAATCTGCAAAACCCCAGCAGCATCTAGATTAGTGTTTGAAAATTAAGAAATGTGTATATGCTACAAAATAGTCTCTCCCTCTCATTCACTTTCCAACTTTATTGAAAGAGAATATCCTCCCTAGCCCATTGTAATCGTAAACACAATGAAAGGGAATTCTGAGGAATTGGTTCAGCTTAGCCAAGTGGACATGCAAAAGCCATCACATATAACATAATAGGGTTATGTTATTCTTGAGTAGAGATGTTATGATTTTTCTTTGTTCCTCCATATTATCTAATTTTTGAAATTTGTACGTAAATACAAATTTTAAAAATTGGAAACTACTTTTTTAGCTGAGCCATCCTGCTACCTGTTGGCAGCTCAGCGGCTGCTCAGCTCAGGCTGGACTCGAACCGCTGTTGCTCAGAGCTGAAACTCTTGAGCAAGCTCTTAACCAACTGAGCCACTTGGCCGGCCCTCGAAAACTACTTTTGAAATGAGTGTTAATAAATATCTAATCTTGCTATTAATCTATTAATCACAGAAGTACAAAGATAAAATGAGACTCCAAATATATAAATGCTCTTTTCATTTATCAAGAAAATAAATTTTAAGAAAATCATATCTATTGTTGGAATTAATGAGGAAATGATCACTTGCTCCTTTTATTATAGACTCCTAGAAAGAGTATAAACTGTACAATATTTCTGGAAATGTGTGTGTATATGAATCAACACTTACAGAAAATACACAATATTGTTACTGTTTTAAATGAAATTATAAATGGGGTTTCAATATTACCTGAATAGAAACAATGGACATATCCATCAAATTATAATAGTTATCTTTGAAAATGAGAGATTATTATCTGTATTTAAAATGCCACAAAATGATTCCATTCTTATTAAGTTCTCTTTATTATCACAGTTTCACGAGGTGATATCTAGAAAAGAGTTCAACTATTAGTGTAGGCTAAAAACAATTCATAAAACACAAGCAGTTTCAAAGATATCATTATTTAAAAAAGAATATAAATAAGTTTTCCAAACTCTATCTTGGACTGAGCTGCCTGAAAAAAAATTCCTTTCACATTTACTGTTTAAAATATGTGAAACACAAGAAAAATATTAATATCTGTGAGAGCAGTATGTGTGAGAAAGATCAACAAAAGTTAATGCCACTAAGAATATATGAATACCAACAAGGATATAAAAATAAATAATTTAGGTGCTATGAAGATGAACGCAATATTACCATGGTACAAATTGTTTTTAAAAAGAGGAAATAAAAAGTATATTATCAATTCCCTAATCACAGGTTTCAGCCACTTATTGCTATGTAACAAACCATTCCAAAATTTAGTGGCTTAAAACAACACTTTATTATTTCTCATGATGTGTTGGATTGACTAAGATCAGCTGGGCTGTTCTCACTTGAGGTCACCATGTAGTTGCAG
Source organism: Hipposideros armiger (assembly GCF_001890085.2). Taxonomy (NCBI): domain Eukaryota; kingdom Metazoa; phylum Chordata; class Mammalia; order Chiroptera; family Hipposideridae; genus Hipposideros; species Hipposideros armiger. Next base: position 150,649 of record NW_017732742.1, read on the forward strand.
TAAGATATTGCTGTTTGGGCCACAGCCATCTGAAGGCTCACATGGGTTAGATGTCCGAAATGGTATATTCATAAGGCAGGCGATTGATGTTGGCTGTCAGCTGGGAGTTCGGCTATGGCTATCAACTGAAGTGCCTACACATGGCCTTTCCATGTGACTTGGACTTTTCATATTAAAATTAAGTTCTGATAGAGTGCCGTAAGAAGGAATGTTTCAAAAAACCCAGAACGTTAGTTCCATTTAAATCTATTGTTCACCCAAGTCACTAAAACAGCCCAGATTGAAGGGGACAGAATTAGATTTTATGTCTTGATTGGGAATGACGAAGTCACAGTTCAGAAGGATACATGGGATGGGAGGTATTGTTTTGGGCATATTGGTAAAATACAATCTGCTATACAACTCATCTGCCTCAAAATCAACTATTGTCGAGGAATTTTGTGTGACATATCCAGTTATATCCATCTTTCAAATTCTCTCGATACGAATCTATGGCTATATAATATTTTCCCGTATAATCAGTACCAGACACTTGGGCTCTTAATATATTAGGAACTAAGTCTAGGTCTGTACCTCTAGTTATAAGCTATTTAGAAACTATTTAAAATTTGTTTTTCATTCCATTCACTTCCTAGCTGATTACAACAAAGAGCTATTGGCATTATTATAGTAGAGGAACTCACTTGCTTACTAAGTTAGCTCTTATTTCATTGGCACTTTGATTTAACAGAGAATCATTAACAAGGGTCCTAAATCTAGTGACAAGAGTCTAAATGAGATGTTTAATCTGTACTATAAGTGGAATTCTACAAATCTCAGCAGTAAGAGCTGCCTTTTGTCAAATACTTCCTTAACAGATACCTCTAATAACCATGTCATTGTCCCTCATGAGATGTCATTATTACTTGATTGCCCTGGGCTGGGGTACACGGTGAATGTCAGAAAGTGAGCAGAGGCAGAACTGCATTGTGGAACAACTCCAATTTTCTAGCTTAGTGACAAGGCAGAGAACACTAAGGGATCATCAATGATAGTTTTTCACCTACATCAGATATAAATTGAAATGCAATTGTTATGATTAAAAATAGATTTATATTACCGTTATTGGGACTATCATGTCATACCATTCTGTCACCCATGTAATGCAATAATTCATTATGTTTCTTTGTTAACCACTAGCTAATCTGTGAAAATACAAGGATAGTAGTTATTCAATGGTCCTGGATGTTAACATAGTCTAAATTTGTCAAAAATTATCCCAGCAAAGTATCAGATAGAAAAATAGAACATACAGCAGAATATTGATGGGTTTACTAGTGCTGAAAGATGTCACTCTAAGAGTCCTGAATGCCTTGGGCTTAAGTTATGAACTCAAGAGACATTTAACAACCCCTGAAATTTGATATTTCCTCTTAAGTGGGTCAATCATTGAAGAGTTATTGCCCAATTATGTTTTTATGTTTATGTCAGAGAGATGACCTGTCCTCGTATTAGTGGCTTCTAACATGGGGAAATACTAAGAATATCAAAAGCTGAGTAGAACACAAATAAAATAGCAATTGGAGGTGGTTTCTATTTGCAATGAACTCAGAAGAGTGAAGAAGCAGAAAGACTTTAGCCTCACTGTTTATTTTCTTTTGTTTATTTTTCTGCTCATCAAATCTTATTCCCTCATTCATATTTCATTTCTTCCTGGTACCAGACATGTTCTTTAGCACCTATGTCGATGTTCTGTGTACACACAAATTGTATATTCCCGCTGAAGCGATCCAGTTTTAGTGTGTGTATATTGTTTGTTTGCTTTTTTGTTTGGTGGGAAATTGGTGAAGGAAGAGAACATCAGTATTCCACAGTATATTTGTCATCTTCCCACCTCAAGGAAATCATAGCAAAATTAGGGACAGTCTCGAAAAGAACAACAAAGGTAAAGAGATGAACAGAATCTATTTAACAAAAGAGTTGGGTACCTTTATCAAAAAATAATAAAATGTGTAAGGGAAGTGATCAAAATCTGTAAATTAAGTAAAGACCTTAAACAATACAATGAACATGTGCTTATTTAACAATTGCTGAATAGAACATGACAGGAGGAGCATGATGACCTAGTCATAATTTTCATGCCAGATCTTATGCCCCCTAAATTTCCCATTCCCATTGTCATTGAGAGCCCATGTCAGGCTCTCAGGATAGCTTTTCAGCCCCTCTCTCAGTTGGTATAGTGAGAGAGAAGCATGTCTCTGTTCATTCTTTTCAGTGGAGGGTAAGAATGCACAGAACACCGACATTTCAGAGAATTCTTTCCCTCTTCTATTAGTCATTTATTAATTTCTCAAGCTTAATGAAGAGCTGAAGGTCACAAAACCAGTTTTCACCAGCCTCCTTTGTAGATCCTAATCAGGTGGGCACAAACCTTGTTTTAGAATGTGGGAAGAGTTAGCATTCATTGTTTTGTTTCTAGCCTTGGTGCTTCAACTGGAACACAGAGAGTCCAATTTATGATCTTATTACATAGATATTGCTCTCTATATTTTAATGATGAATAAGCTTAGGTTTAGCAGCATTAACATAAGTTTTTCAAGGTCATACAGCTATTAGGGAAAGAGTTGGGATTCAAAACCATATCTGTTTGATACTGAGACATATTTTAAACATTCATAGTGTAATTTTTTCATAAAAAGATTAAGCCTTAAAAGAAGCTTTCTTCTCATCTCCTACTGTGCTGCATACTCTCTGTTTTGCATTTCCGTATCTGTTTCCTGTTAGTTGCTATCATGATTTATGCTTAAGAAGGTGATCATAATGGAAAGTATCAGTTAACCCCCTTGCCTCTGGGTTCTGGTTGACTGGCTAATGACCGGAACCAGCAGGAGATGAAGGAGGCAGGAGGATAATGAATTAGGGGTATTTATTCCTCTGGCTTCCTCCTTACCAGAACCATGACTTGGCAGTAGCCACATTTCAGAAAGCCACAACTCCTGTGTGATGGGTCCTCACATAAGCTAAACCCTTTTCAAAATTCCAATAACCATGGCCTTCCCTTACACTGTCAGATCAGGTGGCGGTAACGGCTGTTGCCGAGCACCATAGCATCCCTTGTTGGTTTCCCTGGATATTTTCAAGAGCTTTGTAAACACTGCTTTCATTAAACTCTTCTGAAATGCTCATTTGTGGGGACCATCTGTTTCCTATTGGGAGCTTGACAAATACACCTACAAATTAGTAGGCTAGTTTATTCATGTTATACTTGTTCAAAGAACAATATTGTTTTTCCAATTCTCTGTTTATTGTTAGAATTAGGGGTGGAGATGGTAGCATAGGGAAGGGGCAGAACTTATCCACATAAAAGAAATTGCATAAAAATGGAATTTGAAAATAGTGGTATTAAATCTTAACACCCTTAAAATGTCATCATACAGGAGACTTGCAGATACACTAATATATATGGAAAAACATAGCTCTTATAGTCTAGAAATTATCATATCCTTCTTAGGTACAACTGAACTTGCCAGTTGAAAATACTTCAGGCTTTTCCAAATAAAACAATCCTATTAAGTTTGAACATTCACTTAATTTAATTTTACCAGGATTAATTTATGTAGCTTCATTGGGATCACTCAGCCTATTTAAATAAATTGTCTAGTTTTCCGTTTCACCTTTCCATTCCTTGGTACATGGGTGTATAGTAGGCTCACTGTATCATTATACTAACCACAAAAAAGAAGCCCAAGAACCTATAAAATTCCAAACACCATAACTTGAGCAACTCCTTGAAGTTGAGGAGAGGCTGTGGAGAGAAATCAGTAATCTAACAGCAGTGTCCTTTGCTGGCAGCAGCACGCAAAGGCATTTTGCCAATATATTCATTCAGAGTCTACTACTACTATGTCACTACCTGGATAAACCTGTTTAATTGTATTTAACTCTATGACCATGACAACATACAGGTAAAAATAAATCATTTGTCCTTCAATAAAACAACAACAAAACAAAACAATGACTATGCCCCCATTATTTTATAACACATTCCATGTGTTTTTGTATCAGGTTCTTTCCTTGAACAAATTACATGTCTGAATTCTTCAGGAAAATATTCTACATGAATTTCAAGGAAGGTTTTGGTAAGGCTATTCCATTATAAATCACTGTTGCACCCTTTATTAGCTTGAAGAGAAATTTGACAAGAAAAACGTAAGATTATTCTGAGTTTTATTGATTTCCTTTTCCCTCAGCCTTTGTGGAAAGGAACACATTATAAATTAAGCTACTTGAGCTCAATATAAAGTTCCACTAAATGATGCTTGAATATTGAATCTTATCACTAATCTCAGAGTCCAGTTTCACAAAAATGTCCTACCTATCAAGTAGATGATAATTCAGAGTAATGCAAAGCAGCACGGTATTCTTGCCTCTCTACATCCAATTTCTTTTATTCTTTCATTTTAATGAACTTACGTAAAATGATTTCAAATGATCTGGATACATATCTCCCTTTTGAGTGTTAGAAAATCATATTTCCTTCTTTAAAAAAAGGTGCTATGTTATTATCATGAACTAGAAGTTGCTTCAATGCATTTTGAGGTCAAATTATTATCAAAAAGTTCTAAGTAACATTGGCTCCAAAAGTAAAGCATATTTTTTATAATAGCCCTTTCAATTTTAATTTGTTGTTAGTTGAGGAAATAGCAGTGGCCTAACTCTGAATCTATCCACATACCTTCCAAATATTATGCCTGAGTATGAATAGGAGAAAGCAAAACAAACTTCAAGTTACTTTTTGAAATTACTATGTAGAAGTTCACTTCTACATAGGAAAGTGGACACCAATTTCTAGTAGAGCTATTTCCAGCTCCAAGCCCTAATGGAGAGTTAGGTGAGTCCAGAAAATCTGTGTGGAGGGGGGAATAATGAAAATCGCCCTCAGAAAGAGAAAATTCACCCTTAGTGCAAAAATCCTGAAGAATCCTCATCGGTCAGATAACATTTTGTAGGGAAGGAACTAAAATATTATAAAAGTGAATGGGACTCAAAGTGTTGGTCTTGGAAAGGCAATGCTTCTAAGGAAGAAGGTGAGAAGTAAAGGGAGCATCAGCTTCTGGAGACTAGGAGGTGAAGGGAAAAAGAAGAAGAGAGGAAAACTTAAGCTTCTGAGAGATGCCAGAAATAAGGCACATCTTATGGCTATATCATATATTAAAATTTGTACTCCAGTAATAGGGGACATACATTGTTTTCAAGAGCATACAGAAAATGCATAAAAATTGATCAATTATCAGTGTATATTGAAACTGTCGATAGGTTCCAGAAAGCAGAAGTTGGCAACAGTCTAAATGCCCATATATAGGAGAGAAACTGACTAAACTTTTACACACTCACAATGGAACACTGAGCAACTGTAAAAAAAGGAATGAGGTAGAACTCTATAAGCTAGGTAGTTATTTTCAAGTGAGAAAGCAAAAGATAAAAAGTAATATACATGAAATGCTTCTTTTTGCAGAAGAACTTAGGAGAAATAAGAAAGCATATGTGAGCTTACTTACTTTTGTAAAAAGATAGAAGGATAAGCAGAAATAATGTAATTGATTTTCCTTTGAGGAAGGGTGGCGATGAGATGGAAGTCTTCCAGTATAATAGGTACTTCTCTGATTCTAGTTTTGTGTGCTCAGTTTGATTTCTTAAACCAAGTTAATGTTTGCATATAAAATAAAATGGGGAAATTCTTAGAAGAAAAGAAACAGAAATAAAATTAACGCATTTAAATTAATAACATAGTCACACTGCAGGAGAAACCTTAATTACCCTGAATAACTTTTGGACAGAGTATCGTGACTATATTACCTCAGCCTAAAGAAAAATATATGAGCAACATTTTAAGTCTAATTTGGTTTTTATTTTTTTTCATGGTAGTGTGGTTTAGCAGCTTTGAAAGTACATTCTGAGTATTCTAGAATTAAACATACATTGACAGATAAATGTATTAAGGATAAGAGAAGCTCAGTGTTGCACTGTTGGGAAAGAAGTTCCAAATATGGAAAGGAGAAGACTGCAATTACCACTGTGGTTTGGTGTTGGATTGAAATAAAGGGTATCTGTTTAAACTCATGTTTTTGCTATGTAGGTCAAAATAGATAGATAGATAGATAGATAGATAGATAGATAGATAGATAGATAGATAGATAGATAGAAACACACACAATACAGGTGTGCGTGCACACACACATGTTCCTGACCTCTATATATTGAGAGAGAATAGAAGAAATTATAGTCCAGTAAAAATGACCACACCTAGTCACTTGATGTTCATATCTAAATACCATTCTCACCTAGGGCTTGTTGAAGGAATGGCTGATTCTAGGTGTAAAACAAGGACAGTGAAAAATGACACTGGAACATTTCATTATGGCAGAAAAAGGAAGATTCTCCAAGAGTCATGGGGATGTCTATAGGTCACATAAGTCAATTTGAAAGAGAGCGCCCTCTGGCAAAATCGGGAAATGTGAGCATCAAATAAATAATGATAGTAACAGAGTATAAACCATTGAATAAAATAAGAATCCATGCTTATATAAATGAATAAGAAGGAAAAAACTCTTCTTTACAGTTGAATACAGACTTATACATGTAGAAAGAATGACTGAATTAGGAAATGAGCTTTTGGAAATTATCTTAGTAATAATTCAAGCAAGAATTATCAATGTATGCTCAAAGCAGTGGGTAAATATTGTATTTGGTTACAGATCAAATATAGACTTACTCTCAAAGTATTGGGTTGGCGGAAAACTCACGATGCATGTTTGTGACAGACGGCACTAGTTCATTTTTGGAAGTACTAGAGAGTCATTCGCATCTATGTTATTGCTATGTCATTTGACAGCTGACAGTTCTAGCTTCATTCTCAAAAAAAATTGATCGATTTGGTTGAGCTCTGGAGATTTTAGAAAAAGTTGAAGATTGAAGACCAAACTGCATTTTTGCCATATTTTACTGTTTTACTTCCATAAAGGAAAGAATGCGCATCAAGCTTGTGAAAAGTTGCATAAAATTTATGGTGACAATGCTCTACAAGAATGTCAGTGCCAACGATAGTTCACAAAAATCCATGCTGGTGATTTTGATGTCAATGTCACTCCTCGGTCAGGGAGGCCCACCAAGGTTGATGATGACAAAATAAAGGCATTGATCGAGTCAAACCCACGTTACATGACATGAGAGATTGCAGAAACATTGAACATCCATCATTCAAGCATTCACAACCACCTGAAGAAGCTGGGATATGTAAGCAAGCTCAATATTTGGGTTCCTCATGAACTCAAAGAAGTTCATTTGACAGTGCATATAAACATCTGCAATATGCTCATTAAACGTGAGGAAAACAATCCTTTTTTGAAGCAACTGACAACAGGTGATGAGAAGTGGATTGTATACAACAATGTGGTGCACAAACGGTCTTGGTCCTGACGTGATGATTCGCCTCAAACGACATCGAAAGCAGGCATTCGTCAGAGGAAGGTTATGCTCCCAGTGTGGTGGGATTTTAAAGATGTCGTGTTTTTCGAGCTCCTACCAAGGAACCAAACAATCAATTTGAATGTGTACTATCAGCAATTGGACACTTTGAATGAATCCATCACCCAGAAATATCCAGAGCTTGTTAATTGTAAAGGAGTTGTGCTCTATCACGACAACGCGAGACCACACACAAGTTTGATCACCCGTCAAAAATTATTGGCCCTTGGATGGGATGTGTTGGCCACACCCACCATACTCGTCTGACCTTTGCACCATCAGACTTCCACTTGTTTTACTCTCTTCAAAACTCCTTACGTGGTATAATGTTCAATTCAGATGAGGCTGTAAATCAGCACCTTGTTCAGTTTTTCACAAATAAAGACAGGTCCTTCTATGAACAAGGAATTATGAAGCTCCCTGAAAGATGCCAAAAGGTTATCGAACAAAACAATATATCATTGATTGATCTTTGTTCTTTACATCAATAAATGACCTTTGAAAAACATAGACAAAATACGTCATGACTTTTCTGACAACCCAGTATCTTCTAACAAATTATTAATTACAAAAAAATAACATTTTAGTGGAGAAATCTGGCAAACAACATGTTGTTAACCAAGTAATCAAAATTAACATCACTAGTATGAGACAAAGCGACATGATGTGACTCCCAATATAATGCACTGAGAAACACATATCACTTCCCTGGTATTCCAGTCTAAAATAGATCATTTGAACCTAATTGTAAAAAGCACCAGACTAACCAAAATTGAGGGACATTCAAAAAATAACTGGCCTGTATTCTTAAAAATGCCCCTGTAGGAACCAGCCGAGTGGCTCAGTTGGTTAAGAGCTCGCTCAAGAGTGCGAGCTCTGAGGAACAGCAGTTCGAGTCCTGCCCAAGTTGCCGCTGAGCTGCCAACAGGTGGCAGGATGGCTCAGCTAAAAAACAAAAAAAATGGCCCTGTATCCTTAAGGCCAGGGAAAACAAGATTGAAGAACTGCTCCAGATTAAAAGAGACTAAAAGAGACAAGAAAGCTAGATGGAATTCGTGATCATGGATTGAATCATTGACTGGAGAAATCATACTATAAAATTTATTATTAAAACAATCAACACAGTTTAGACTAAACATGAGATAATTCCATTGTGTCAATGTTTAATTTCCCAATTTTGATAATTTCACTGTGGATATCAAAGAGAATAGTTTTGTCCTTAGTACATACCCTGATGCATTTAGGGATAAATGAGAATGATGTGTGTAATTTATATTCAACTGATTTAGAAAGATATCTACCTCTACTGTTTCATGTATGTATGTATATTTTTGTGAGATAGAGAAAATTATAAAGCAAATGAGGTAACATGTAAACACTCTGAAATCTGGGTACGTGGTATTCAGGTTTGCTTAAACTATTTTTGCATTATTCCTATGAGTTTGAAATTACATAAAATTAAAAGTTACCAAAAATTTAATTAGTTTATATCCCCAGGTTAAATGGTCCATGTTACTAAAGTTATAAATAGTATGTTTTTGATTAGTTTATTGTGATGAGATTATTAAAGAAATAAAGTTCCTCAAAAGGTACATTCTTATTTCTGTGTACTGGTATAGTTGCACCTGTTCAGGGCTGATTTTCATTTTGATTAGTTGGAGCATCTGTTGTATATGTTAGTGTCTTGATGTTTTGTAAATACGTTGAATAATACTCCTGATTCTATGGCCATAATTGTAGAATGTAACTCCTGCACTAAAAAACTTCCAGACAAAATTTACTAGAGCCAATTCCATGAGACAGAAACTGAAGGTCATACTTGTCTTTGTGGAGATCATATTTTATACATAAATCTGAACTTTAATTTCTGGTACTGTTTCTAATACATCCAAGACATTTTCTTATGTCATTTGAAATGCTTTGTGAATATTATAATATGTGGGCATATTTTATTATGTAGATAAGTTATAATTTAAAAAAAATTCTCCAATTTTTTTACCATTGGGTGGTTTATATTAATTTTTCCTAGAATTTCTACAACTTGGATTTGTGAATTTATACAAATATTATTTGGTACAAACAGATTCACGATATAATTTATAGTAAATTATGTCTTTTATCATTATAAAGTATCTTCCTTTCCTTTGTGAATGTTTCTGCTTAAATACAACCTTATTGATAAGCATATCTTTTTACTTTAAGCCATCCTAAGTCACTTCATTTTAGATGTATTTTTTGCTACCCATATAATTGAGCCTAATAGTTTATACCATTTGAAGAATCATCCTCTGTTTTACATTATTTTAGTTTTTAAATGTTTCCTTTTTGTTTTCTTTCTATCATTTGCTCTATATTTTTCATTTTTCATTCCTAATATTTCATGATTATTTAAAAATATGTAGTCTATCCTTTGTTCTTTAAGTGGAAGGCATTATAAAATTCATAACTAAAGCAATATTTCTTAATTTTTATGTCTTAGACATGAAAAATGTATCTATTATTTGCTGCTATAAAACATGAAAAAAGATAGGGTTTCTATTTTTTATGCACCTCTAGTCATTTATTCAAATATTGACATGGTAAAATCTGCTTTTTTATGATTTTATACTAGTGATGAGACTATGTAAGTGAGAATCAAAATGTTGACAGAAAAATTTCAAATCAGATTCCTGAAGATGGTAAAAAAAAATTGTACTTTCATTTCATCATAAACAAAATATCTGCAAATACATTTTAAGAATAGACTGAAAAAAATCTCTATATGTACATGTAAATATATAGATATGTATCAATTTAGTTTTGCTATAAAGCTATTGGTATCTGCACTCTTATGAATTTAAATGAAACCTGAAAAGAAATATATGGGAAGTAGGAAAATTCCTCTCCTTAGCCTCATCTTCCAAAATACCCAAATACACACTTCTAACTTTTGCTAATAAGGTTAGGAATGTTTTTTTTTAATTGCATAATTATGTATTTTCTTGCAACATGTATAACATTTACACTAACTACTTTAAAATTCCCCATGCTCATTTAGCCCTTTTTTAAAACTACTTTTCTTTTTCATTTACAGTTGATATACAATATTGTATCAGTTTCAGGTATACAACAGAGTGATTAGACTTTCTCATAACTTAATAAGCGCTCACCCAAAAAAATCCAGTAGCCATCTGACACCATAGATAATTATTAAAATAGTACTGACTATATGCCCCAAGCTTTATTGTACATCCTTACCACTATTTTGTAACTACCAAATTGTACCTCTAATCTCCTCCCCTCTTCACCCATCCTCCCAACTCTCTCCACCAGCAACCATCAAAATGTTCTCTGTGTCTATGAGCTTGTTTCTGTTTTGATTGTTCATTTATCCTGCTCTCTAGATTCCACATATAAGTGAAATCATGTGACTGTTGTCTTTCTCTGTCTGACTTACTCCACTCAGGTCCCCTCTAGGTACCCTCTAGGTCCATTCATGTTGTGTCAGAGGGCAAGACTTCATTCTTTTTATGGCTGAGTAATATTCCACTATGTGTATGTACCACCTCTTCTTTATCCATTGCTGGACACCCTGGTTGCTTCTCTATCTTGGCTATTGTAAATAATGCAGCAATGAACAGATGGATGCTCATGACTCTTTTAAGTAGTGCTTTGAGTCTTAAATATATTTTTAAATAGATTCATTGTTTGCCATTAATTCTTTCTTAAAGCAACTTTTCCATTTTTCAGTCCCTTAATTTGATTGTTTCCTATTTGGTCTATTTCAATTATCAAGGTTTTTAAGTTTGGGGTTCTTCTTTTGTTTATGTTTTTGTTGTTACTGTTGTCATTTTGATAGGTCTCATAGGTACTATATTGTCAGAGCTCTTAAATGCTTGAGAATCTATTTCACCTTTGTAATGAATAACAATTTGGCAAGGTTAATGTCATTTGGGCATACTTCATTTTCCTCAGGAATTTTAAACATTCCATTTTTTTCTGATAATGAACATTGCTGTGAAGATGTTTGAGACAAGAGTTAGATGAATTGCATGTGTGTTTGTATTTGTGTGTGTGTATAGACATCTGAAATTATCTTTTTTAATACCTTTTTCATTTTTCTTGATTGGTTATTTTGTATTAGATCCAAGAATTTATACATCATGATAAAGTAAGTTTATGCTAGAATGCAAGGATAGTTCAAATTAAAAAAAAAATCAGTGTAATTTACCACATTAATATAGTAAAGGAGAAAAAAATAAAATCATAGATATAAAAGCTGAAAAATGATTCCATAAATGAACACTCATTATAGGTATTTTTTAGATCTCAGAAAGCTGGGAATAAATCTGAGTCAAAACACTATATTAATACTATAATTAATGGTAAGAGTTGTGGCACATTCCTGCTAAAGTTTAAAAAGGCAAAGTTTTCTATCAGCTCTTTATCTTAACATTGAATATTATTGTGGAGGCTTAATATTAAATAAAGCAAATTAAAGAAATAAGAATATGGACCACTAAGAAAAAAGCTCAAGCTGTTTTAATATTTGTACATAACAAAATTATACACCAGAATGCTGAAGTTGAACACCTTTAACTTGGTAATAATGATCAAGTAGATGAGTAGTGATGCTATTGTCTAAATTGAGGGAGCACTAAAATTTACAGGTGGAAAGATCATTGGTTCTGTTTTGATACAGTGACTCTGTAATGCTTGTGCAATTTCCAAGTGAATTTGTTACAATTTGTTGAGTGAGCAGTTGGATATGTATGCATGATGATCAGAAGATAATCTTTAACTAGAGTAATACATCTGGGATTTATCAGCACACAGATAATAATTGAAGTCATATTGCCTTGAGAAAAATGAAAGAATATTTACTAAAGGCTTGGCACCAAGACTGTATATCAGAATTCATAACTTATTGAATAATATAGAATGCTGATAATGTTGTAAAACTTTGGATAGAAAAATAATACATAAACATGATAAAATACATTTTGTTTCAAAACAAAAGATAAATTTGACGTAATATTAAACAGGAAATTATGGGTAGGATATTCAATCTCTCTGTACTCAGGTATGTAAATGGGGATGCAATTAATAACTACATCATAGGTAATTTTATTCCCTCTGGTAATATAAATATAATCTAACTCATTTTTCTATGTTATGAGGCTTAAATGAGTTAGTATGCAAAGACCTGACACCAGTCTGTATATACACTAAGTGTTCAATCATGTTCCTTTTTCTTATTACCATTTGATGCTTCATTGCTCTATTCCAGCTTTTTCATTCAACAATTTCCTCCTTACTGAGTTGATTTTTGATGTATGTGTTTCTCAGCTGAACTAGTCTCTAAACCATGCACTGAAAATGTTACACAAGGCGGTCAGTCTATCAGGTGTTTGTATATCTAAGAAAACTGTCTTTCTTTCTCTTGTATATTACACATGATTTTTTCTTCTCAAAATTATGTACATTGGCATAGATAAAAAATAAAAATTATATGTTAGTAGAAATGAAAAGAAAGAATAGCAATATACAACTAACAAAACAAAAGAAAAAGAAAAATTAAAGTAGAAATCAATAAAATTTAATACAAGAAAACAATAAAGAAAATTAATACATTCAAAATATCAATATAATTGATAAGCCTCTAGGCAGGCTAACCACAAAAAAGAGACAAAGCCCAAATTACTAATATCAAAAATGAAAGAGAGGGCCGGCCGAGTGGCGCGTGGTTAAGAACTGGCATGGGACGCCAGAGGGCCCGGGTTCGGATCCCACATATGAGGGCCAGTGACACTGCCCTCCACAGCTAAGATGCTGAACAACAGCTCAACCTGGAGCTGGGCTGCTGTGAGTCGCTGGTGACGGCGTAGGCTGCAGCCCCTGCTGCAGTGGGTTGCCATGGGCTACCGTGTGTAGCCAGCAGCCCCTATGAGCGGCCAACAGCCACAGTGAGCGGCCGTCCAGAAGCCTGGACTAATCTGCCTCGCCCGGGGAAGAGCGCAATGATGGTGCCAACTTGGGCCAGTGAAGCAACGTCTTCCACAATTAGACTGAAGAACAAAATGACAGCAACTTGTCTGTTCCCCTTCCCCCAATTCCCCAGCACTGTTCCCATCCCCTCAATTCCCCAATAAAAATCTTAAAAAAAAAAAATGAAAGAGAGACCATATACACTGATCCCAGGGACATTGAAAAGATAATAAAGGAATATTATGAACAATTCTAAGTCTACAAATTTCATAACAAATTCCTTGAAAGACACAAATTATCAAACCTAGCACAGGGATAAATAAATAGTTTTAATAAACCTATATCTATTAACTAAATTGAATAAATAATAACCTTCCAAAAATGAAACACTAGGCCAGATGTTTTACTGGTGGAGTCTACCAAATATTTAAGGGAAAATGATACCAATTCTCTACAATGTCTTCCAGAAAATAGAAGCAGGGGTAACATTTCCTAATTCATTCAATGAGACCAGGATTGTGATACCAAGCCAGATGAAGATATTATAATAAATAAAAATTATAGGTCAATATCTCTCATGAATACAGAAGCAAAAGTCCTAAATATGAGAACTCAAATGATAACTCCTTTTTATTACTTAATAATTGGTATCTTGCACTCATTTTTTATTTTTGATCAGTTTAGTTAGAGACATCAATTTTTAAAATCTTTTCAAGAAAATGAAATTTTAGTGTCATTGATTTTCTTTAACATTTTTGTATGTTTAATTTTATTGAGTTACTGCTCTTATTTTTTATTTTTTTATTTTTACTAATTCTAGTTATGATTTTTTCCTCTTTTAATAATAATGTCTTAAGATAGAAGCTTGACCATTTAATTGTACACTCTTCTAATACAATAAGTACTTAAACTCATGCATTTTCCTCTCTGTACTGTTTTGACTGCATTACATAAATTTTGTTATGTCTTTATCATTCAGTAAAATACATATGTATTTTTTTAGTATACCTTAATATTTTAAAATATACTATTGCAATGTCCAAATTTTTGGTCTTTTTCATTCTTTAATTTAATTATTTTAAGGTCAGAGAGTCTGTTTTATATTACTTCAACCCTTTTAAATTTATTTAGAATTATTTTATAGCATAGAATATTCCCTATCTTTGTGGATATTCCTTGTGCAATTTACTCCAAACTTCAGTCGATATCTTTTTAGATAAGTAAGGCCAGCTTCCGCTTGAGTATCCCTTTCATTTCTACAGTCTGCGAAATACATCCGGAAAGAGTCAGGGAGGTCACATGGCTTATCTTATTGTTTCCATTCACTCAGTGACCCCAGTCCTGAACAGCCTTTTCACCAATATCTGAAAATAATTATTTTATAGCTTTTTTTTCCTATTTCTATTTGTTTATGAAGGGAGGGTAAGACATTTACTAATTATTTTGAGATAGCCAGGAATATGCCTATTTATTGTTTTTCTATTGTACTTCAAGATTATTATTTTGCCACAATAAAATAACCTAATATCTACTTAATAACCTATTTTTATAGATGTGTTCTATAAATTATTTTATTAGAATTGATGTAAAGGTATGGTCTTAGAGAGTATAGGACAGATTTTATATATATATAATTGACACCTCTAAAATTTGATGAAATTATTAAAAGTATAATAAACATTTCTGAGGAACAGAACCATTTTTATCTACAGATGATCTATAACAAATCATTATTCTTATATTGCTCAGATGTAGTACTATTTGATCAAGAGATTTTTTGTTTTTTTTAATACCTCCTGTGTGTTTTTCACTAGCTGGGGTGAGACAGAGGAAGTGCAGGAACTCAGAAAAGAGAGAATTCACTATGAACTGGTAAAAAATTGAATGTAACCTAGCCTGACAAAATGGAAAGAATTCAAAACAGGATTAAAAGGAAATTCTGTATTTGAATTATAGGCCAGGCATATTCGTGTGACTGTGAAGTTACCTAATCTCTTTCAAACTCTAATAAGTAAACATACTAATGCTTATGTTGTATAATAGTGAGGACTAGAGATAATATATGAAATATTTAGTTCAATGTCTGGCAAGTAGGAGGAATGCTATAAATAATAACTACACTGGTTAGATAAACAAATTGTGAAAAGCTAACATTTTGATCACGGAAAGAACATAAAAATTAAACTTAATATTTTGTTTTGTCTTATATATAACAATTTTTACATTTTTATTAATCCAATTTGTAATTTTCAAAAAATTAGAATTAATGAAGTATTAATATTTTTGTGTAAATTTGTAAAAAAAATAATGATTATGCAATAAGAAATTTTTCACTTCATTGTTTTTTTTTTGTATATAAACAAAAAAATATTTAGTGTCATCAATTTCCCTAAGGTTTTATATCAACATTTTGAGAAAAACTATTCTCCTGAAGTGCCTATTTAGTTGTCATTCTTGTTTTTCCCTTATTCATTATAAGCATATCAGAATCTGTTGAAATTTGCATATCGTCATTCATCAAGGGATTTTTTTATCTGCATAATTACCTAATATTATTTTTATAAACTTAATGATAACTTGCAATTTTCTATAAGATGTATGATTCAGTTTTCAAGAGGTTTTCATTATATTTTCTGAATGAGAGACTGATAAAATCTTGCATATTGTGTATGGGGTTAATCTTCCACAAAGAGGATATAGGAGGGCACTAATTTGATAAGTGCTTGGTTTACTCATATTTTCATGTTATAGTTTTATTTTTCATTCAGAGGTATGGGGCACCGATAAAGGGAGCCCACTATATTATTCACAAAGCCAAGTGCACATTCCTGAGCAAAGAAAATATAGCATGGCATTTATGCATGAGACATCATTTATCTTACTTATAAAATATAAACTTGGTGGGCATATGGTTTAATGGATCATTTATTGCAAATCTGCTTTATTCCAAGTTTTCTTTTCCATATTGGAAACTGATTTCATTAATTTGACAGGTCTGAAAAATACTGCAATCAGAGGATTTCTACAAAGAAATCATTTTACCACATTAGATCCATGAATTTTTTGACTTGGAGAAGGTCATTAGAAATCATCAAATAATGTGTCCCCCAGAGTGGGATGTGTACTGGGTGGTACACACAGAGTAAGATAGAGACTTTTGTAGGCACTAAGCACTGAGCAGATTGTGATATACCCCAAATTGAATTCAAAATAAAACAAGATTTACTCATAAAATACATGGGAAGAAGTCCACGTGTTTTCCTATGACTATATGAAAGCTTTTTGTATATTAACATGTCTCATATTCAGTGAAAATATTTTTGTGCCTCTGAAATTTCTTATCATTGTCATGCTCAGTACTGCATACACAAGATGCCTTTATACAGAGGGAGATGAATTTACATGGTCCGTATACATGGCACGCATTTTCATCAAATCTAATAAGAAAATTATTTCCTTTTCAAATGCTTCTTACTTTTGCTTTCTTAATACAAAATTTCTCATTGTACTAACATAACTTTAACACTTTTCTAACACCTTTTTTCTAAAAAGAGAATGCAGGCTTAAACTTCTAAGCCTCTGGCAATCAACAATATCAATGTATAATGTAATATCATTTTTTCATTACTATTTTATCAAATATTTGGGGCCTTCTTTTAAACTATATTTAAGTAAAACAGTGACTCTACCTTTAAAAATTAGTCTACTTAAAATATTTGTACTGAAAATAATAGTACTGAAATCAGGGAAACACTTAAATAATCCTTAATTTTATGTACATGAGGGATTGATTAATTTTCTTCCTTAAAGGACCAGGTAGTAAATATTTTAGGTTTTACTGGCCATACAGTTTCTGTGGCAACTATTCACCTCTACCACTGAAGCAAGAAAGTGGCCGTAGACAATATGTAAGTGGATGAGTGTGATTGCGCAAATAAAACAAAAACAGGCTGGATTTGGCCCTATAGTTTGCTGACCTCTGCTATAATCGAGAGAATAGAGGATCAGAAAGAATATATATTTTTCTTTTAAGCTTTACCAAGTAATTAGTGACAGATCTAGTACTCATATTTCCCAAATAATTTTATTTCATGGCATATTACACCAGAAGATATTTTCTCCTAGCATTTCTTCAGTTTAAAAAGTTTTACCAATGAAGTTATTCATCTTTTTATTCTTATTCTTCCTTTCTTTTATGTTTCAGCAGGGGGGATTACTTGGCTTGCAAATTATTATTCATATCATATATACTTTATAGGAACTATTATATGAACTGTATAATATATGAACTATTGGTACTACAATGAGTATGCTGGCATATGTCATGCATTAATAATAAAGACATGAAATAATAAATATAGACATATATTATATATAAACATAAAATATGAAATTATTTGAAACAGATATTTAGCAAAGAATGTATAGATAGGTGGTTTGCAAAGATCAATAAAATGTAACCAAAACATATGTGGCATTCAAAATACTGTGTCGCTGAAAATGTCACACAATGGAACTGCATTTCTAATAACCTATCATTGGAATGATAATTCAGCATTCAGCATTTTTGCATAAAATGTTAAATTAATCATTAATGGAGGTCACAAGAAAGGGATTAACACCATATCAACTTTGGTTAATAATTTCCATTCAAATTCCTCAATGACTTAACATAAGAGGCCAAAAATATTTTTCATTAGTTGCTGAAGTTGGAATCATTATAGGAAGCAAACAGCTCAGTTACATACTCTTTTCCTCAACCAAAACTTTTCTACACATTTAGCGGAGGGCTAATGACAAAGCCTTTTTTTTTCCATCTCTGACAAGCACTTAAATTATTGGATATCGACTTTAAAATAAATGTTTTATATGCCATTTTATTATCTCTGTTAAATAAAAGTCTTGGTTGTCCCAATAGAGCATGAAATAAAGAGCTCTGGGCTCTCCTTATAAAAATTAGGGAAATACATATAGCATATTTAAGAAAAGAAAATTAATATTTTTAACAAATCTTTGGTTTTTGAGCTCTGATTTAATGTACTATGGCTATGTCTGGTATACACTTTTATTGGTTTGATGAAAGTGTGTGAATCACTTTTTAAATTCTGAATTAATATACTCACTCTGTGATTTGTCTATAAAATGTTTTTGATCAAAAAATGATTTATCCCCTTTGCAATGAAGTTTTGGTCAGCTTGTTTGGTAAAATCAGGTGTAAATTTAGATTTTTTTATATCCAAGTTAAACCCCCAAGATTTTTGCATATCTTTGAGAATGTCATCATAAACATGACAGATTATGGATGCATTTTCAAACTTAATGATGATTTGTTTTCTATTTATTTGTAAGCCTGTAATTTGTGACCTTTGATTTCATAGAAACATGTTATGATGAAAAATAAATTTATTAGTCTAGTTCAAAATTAATTTTGGACTTAACCATAGTACTGTAAAAATTAACCACCAAATGCAATATATTTTCTTTTAAGAAGCTTTATCAGAGGAATGATTTGGTAAAAAAACTGAAATGTGTTCCAGTTTCCAATACTGAGCTATATCTCAGCTACATATAAAGCGTACTATTGTCGTTTTCATGTAGCTGAGCCTCTCTTGTCCCTAGACAATTGTCTTGATTTTGTTTCTCATCTTGGTCTTTCCACCTCTGTCTTCCTTTTTTATTTTTCCTTGAAGCAAATTAGGCAGATTTACTTATTTTTCAAACCCTGCCCATTGTTTACATTCATTATATTTTCTTAAAGTACAATGATAATCCAAAGTTATTTTGTTCACTTTCTTAGTCGGCTGGGGACCTAATAACAAAATACTATAGACCAGGTGGCGTAAACAACACACATTTATTTTCCCACCGTTCTGGAGGGTAGAAGTACATGATCAGGGTGCTAGCATGGTCCATTTCTGGTAAGGCCTCTCCTCCTGGCTTGTAGGCAGACTCCATCTCACTGTGTGTTCTCATGACTGCGTCGCTGTGAGCACGCACACAGACAGGGTGAGCAAGAGAGCTTTCTTGTGTCTCTTCTAATAAGGATACTAATCCTATCATGTCAGGGCCACACACTTATGACCTCATTTCACTTTAAATTAGCTCCTTGCAGATCCCATCTCCAAATACAATCACATTGTGGGGTTAGGGCTTCAACATATGAATTTGCAGGGGAGTAGATACAATTCAGTCACAAAAAAGCCAGGTTTATTAAGCTATGTAAAGGAAATAAAACCTGAACTGGTCCCTGGTCCCTATTTTCCTCTAATTAAAAGTCCTTCAGTTCTTTTTGCGCTATTTTCATTTGCATGAAGCAACATTTACAGCTTCATCTTTGTTCTTCATCATTTTGCTTCCCATATTCTGTATCATGTTAGTCAAAACAACCAGTTAGTTACAAACTGTATTTCTCAGATTGCTCTACTAATGCTACTTTTATTCAAATCACTTTCAGAACTGATTAAAAATTTGACTTTTATAATCCACCTAGATTTAGATTCAGAATCTCTGAAAATACAACCCTGTCCCTGACATTTTAAATAAAATTCTAATGAGCACAAAAGTTTGCAAACCACTGACTAGATGGGAACTGCATGATTAATCAAAATAGAGAAGCAACTTGAATGCTAAAGCACAGTTAGCATCTTCCATAAAGTTTGCAGGATTGTAGTAGCTCACTGAATCTGACCTGGGGAACTAACATCATTTTCCCCTCTGAACTCGATCCTCTAAAGGAGTGTGTTCTTTGCATCATCACTTTTCATAAAGGAGTGGTATTAATGGGAAATTAAGCCCATCAGCCGTGAATGTGCTCATACCTTCAAACTCACACCTGTCTCATTCTCTCATCTAACAAATTTATAGGTATAAATGCCTGTCAAGCAAACCAGATGCTCGTCCACAGAAACTTTAAAATAATTATGAGAAGCCATGAGCACCTGTGCTCAATCAATACTTAGATGTCATAGTTTCAAAATCAAAGATTGTGTTTAATGGATTTAATCAGTAAGACATTTTAAGGTGAATTTGGTGAAAGATGCCTTCATTCTCTGCTTTAAATTTGGCAGCTGGCAAACAAAGGAGACATTAAAAGTATCCACGCTAAACAATGAAAGGTTTCTCAAATCAGCCATCTTTCATAAACTACTCCATCTTTTAGTTAGTCACTATACTTGAATTAATTGCTTTTCCTGTTCTCTCAAAGGTCTGCCCTTTTAAAG
>NW_017732742.1:171565-180383 GCF_001890085.2 Hipposideros armiger
CTCAAGAGTTTGAGCTCTGAGCAACAGTGGTTTGATTCCCGGTACAAGCTGAGCAGCTGCTGAGCTGCCAACAGGTGGCAGGATGGCTCAGCTTAAAAATAAAAAATAACTTTTTGTTATTATGGACATTTTAAGATTATTATTTCTTCCAGTTCATGAAAAGAGGATTTAAAAAAATGTGTACCTTCCTCAATTTCTTTCACCAGTGTTTTATAATTTCAGTGACTGTGCAGGTATTTCATTTGCTTGGTTAAATTTGTTTCTAAGTATTTTACTGTTTTTGATGTTACTATAAATGTGATTGTTTCTTAATTTCTCTTTCTAATACTTTATTGCTAGTATATTGAAACACAATTGATTTTTTATATTGATTTTGTATCCTGAAACTTTACTGAATACATTTATTAGATCTAACAGTTTTTGGGTAGAGGTTGTAGAGTTTTCTATATATAAGATCTTCTCATCTGCAAACAGACAATTTTACTTCTTCCTTTCCAAATTGGATACCTTTTTTTTTTCTTGTCTAATTGCTCTGGCTAGGACTTCCAGTACTGTGTTTACAGAAGTGGAGGGAGGGAGTAAATATAATGGTCTTTTAGTTTTTCACCATATATCACAAGATCACAATATGATACTAGTTGTGGGTTTGTCATATATGACCTTTATTATATTGAGATATGGTCCTTCTATACCCAGCTTATTGAGAATTTTAGTTTGAAAGGATGTTGAATTTTGTTAAATGCTTTTCCTGCATCTATTGAGATGATCACATGATTTTTATCTTTCACTCACTTAATATTGTGCATAGAATTTATTGATTTCCATATACTGAACCACCCTTTACATTCCATGGGTAAGTCCCAGTTTATCGTGGTGTATGATTATTTTAATGTATTCTTGAATTTGGTTTGCTGATATCTTCTTGAGAATTTTTGCATCTATATTCATCAGAGATATTGACCTATAATTTTCTTTTCTTGTAGTGTCCATACTACCTATAGAAATCTCAAATTCATTGCAATTCCTATCAAAATTCCTTTAGAGCTTTCACAGAAATAGAAAAACAATTCTAAAATTTTTATGAAACCACAAAAAAACCCTAAATTAAGCAATTGTTAGAAAGAAGAGCAAAGCTGGGGGCATCACACTTTCTGATTTCAAACTATATTACAAAGCTATAGTAATCAAAACAGTATGGTACTAGTATATAAACAGACACACAGAACAATGGGACATAATAGTTATAATAAAGATAATACAATAACATAATAGAGATAATAAACCCATGCATATGTGGCAAGAATACCAAGAACACACAATGGCAATGGATAGTCTCTTCAATAAACAGTTAGGAAAACTGGACATCAGCATACAGAAGAATGAAATTGAGCCTCTATCTTACACTATGCTCAAAAATTAACTCAGAATAAAGACTTAACTGTGACACCTGAAATTATTAAACTCATAGAAGAAAATGTGGGGGAAAAGCTTCTTGACACGGGGCTTAATAATGATTTTTTTGTATATGATACAAAAAGCAAAGGCAACAAAACCAAAAATAAACAGGTAGAACTACATCATACAAAGAGATTCTGCACAGCAAAGGAAATAACAAAATAAAAAGGCCACCTACAGAGTGGGAAAAAAGTATTTGCAAACCATATATTGCATAGGGGTTAATATCCAAAATCTATAAGGAACTCACACAACTCAATAGCAAAACAAAACAATCCTATTTAAAGATGGGGAAAGACTTGAATATACATTTTTCCAAAGAAGACATACAAATGGCCAGCAGGTACATGAAAACTTGCTCAACATCACTTATCATCAGGGAAATACAAATCAAAACCACAATGAGATATCACTTCATGTGGCTATTATCAAAGAGATAAATGTTGGCAAGGACAAGGGCATGGAAAAAGGGAACTCTTATGCACTGTTAAGGTGGGGAAAGATAAAAGATGTGACAAAGGCTCAGAGGGGTCTGCAGTATCAAATTAGAGTTAATGAGAAGCTTAAATATCAGAGTGGGGTTATGGATCCCAGCCAAATAAAGAGATAAAGAATTGCTTTCTGATATAACATACTGGATAAATGCCCAGGGATGGATCTAAGCCAAATATTTCACTGAGCTTCAAAATCCTTAAGGGTAATGATTGCCTGTTTTGGTCACTGTTCTATCTGCTATATTTAAAAAATGGTTGGCATATGATTAAAACATCATAAAATATTTGCTGAATAAATACATGTGTGAACAAGTCATAACTCAGTAGATGCCATCCAGTACACAATGGAACTGGAATGCAGAAACCATGATGTGTAAATCCAATCTCTAGATGAGATCGAAGCTGAAAGGCCATTGATGAACATGAGAGACTAGATTAAAACTAAGGAGAATATTTAGATTATTGGTTGGGAGTAAGGTATTATTTTTATATTATTTAACAAGAAATCCACTTTTGTTGGTTTTATCTTTGCTTCACTATGCGTGGAGGCTGATGGGGAAAAGCAAATCCACTTTAGATTCAATTAAGACTGCATTTTCTTTTCACACCTGGAGTTAATGTACCTAGTTACAAAGACCAAATGACAATTTACTTTCCAGTTATTGAAAACATCTCAGAGCATCTCAAAGAACCCAAGGAAAGATGCAGACATTGAGTCTCTGCCCTGAATACATAATACCTTATTTACGTAATTCAGACTTGCTCCTTTTTTCTAGTGAGAAGCATTCTGCCTCGCTTCCTCAGACCAAGAACACTGAACTCTGTTTTTTACTGAAGAATGTAATTTGCTGTTTTCTATTTGGAGTTCTTAAGTATGATTTGTTCCTACTATTTTGCATGTCTTAATTATATTTAGGTGCCAATCAAGGTGTGCTATTACAGTCCAAACAAGCCAGTAGCTGATTAGTAAAATCACAGGGAATATTTTATAACCCAAACCTCTCATCCCACTTTTTTGATACCATAGACTCTCTGGGTAATTCTAGCAATTTGTTCCTAAAGTACCACATCATTATTGAGGCCACATGGGACCATGGAAACAGTATCGAATTTAAATAAAGACAGTTAAACAGAACTAGCTTCCTGTGGTGCCTCTGCTACTTATTAACTGGTTACAGTGGATAAGTCATATCTAAGTCTCAGTTTCTTCTAGGTAATGATTTTGCATAACTAATACAAAGATTAAAGATAATAAATGTAAAAAGTCTGAACATGGTAGTTATTCAATAAATGGGAAAACTATTTTACTATTGGAGCAAATTTATATTACATAAGCAGCCTGAACTTAGTATATTTTTATTTTATTTACATTCACAGACCAACGATAGGAAATTTACCACTAGAACTTTAAAACTTCAGTAGTAAGGAAGCACAAAGATTTTTATGCCATGACATTATTAAGATCATAGAGAAAAAAAAAAACACTTATAGCCCACTTATTTTAAAAGCTAACTCTTGTTTTTTATGACATTCTCATTAACAATATGCCATCGAGTTATAATAATTAAATTGTACTGGATACCACACCAGAAGTTGGATTTTAAAAATAATATTTTGTAATGAAAAGAGCTTCCACAAGATCTTAATAATTCCTTTATATTTAGACTTCCTACTGTGAACTAATGGTACCCTAGGGGATTGAAGTAGATGAGGGCTTTTCCACAACGTTAATTCAGGTCCCTCAGAACCTAGCTAAGCACTAATATGAATGTTGAGGTGAATGAAAAAGTTGCTGACTTTTAGTGTAAAAATGTTTAGTGATTAATTTTAATTATGTACTTTTCTCAGTATAATACAAACTGTATTAATGATGATAGCTGGATTAAGAAAATGGTCATCGATTTAATTTTGAAAAGGTTCAAGGCTAGGGCAGGCTGTCGCAGTTTTGTAGAGGGCTTACTTGTACATCTTTAAGAATATAAAAAATATTTCCTAGGTGTTTGAAAAGCTTTGCTAAGTCCAATTACTACACAAATCTAAACTGGACATTTGAATAAATGAGTGTAATTACTGTAATTTTGATTAGTTTTCAAGCTGGAAGACATACACAACCCATACCCCATATTTTTATGTTGTAGATGAGGAACTTCTGTCTAGCAAGGCTAAGCAACTTGCTTAAAACACAGCCAATTAATGATACATTTATTTCTCTGAAGTATTACCCAGTTTGAAAATTGATCATTTAAAATAGAATAAAACAAAAGAAAAAAACTAATGATACTAAACCTTTTTACATGCACTACCTTAAATTCTTACCATAATCCTAAGAGGTATAATATTACTCCATATAATAAATTAAAGAAAAAATGCTTAGACACAAAAACACACAGATAGTAAGTGGTCAAAGGGGGTTTCAGCTCAAATTTCCTGTCTTCAGGTTCTATTCTTTTGGCTTGTTGTAGTCTTATTTAATTGGGAACCTAAAAAAATCTGAAGAGATTTAAAACTAGTATAGAGCGAATATATATCATATTTGCCTTTAACTATATATTTTTCTTGTACATGAAACAGATGATAATGCAAAGCAGTTTTTAAATTATTTAATCTATTCATTATACCTGGGAGGACCTTCATAATTATGATTTAATTCTTCATTTGACTGATGAGAAAACTGAGGTAGTAGGTTCATTAGAAGTGAACTGAAATTTCTCCAGCTCCCACACCTAATAAATGGCAGAGCTAATCCTATAGCTCAGTCTTCTGCTCCAAGTTCAATATGTTTCCTCGATGCTGGATGACTTGAAAATAAAATATTCAGTAATCTTCCTTATTTGCATAGATTGATTTTTGCCACTTTGGTTCTTTATATTGATGCACCATTATTTGTGTGTTCAGTAAGTTGTTATTACGTATAAATTGGTTTCTGATAATTTAAATGATTTATCACTAGACTATCTTTTCTTTTGTTTGAAGTTATACTTTTAATTATAAAATATGTCAAACATACAAAATTATAGAATAATGTAAAAGATTTCTGTGTACATGCCACAGAGAATAAACAGATGTTAACATGCTTATGTTGATTCTCTTTTTTGTATTAAACAGAGTAAAGTGTCACACCACTCACTTTAACTTCCCTTCTTACCCAGTTGGGACCATTATCATAAAATTGATATATAGTTCAAATTCATATACTTTAACTGTCATATATTCTGTTTTACAAATGAATCAGCTTTTATCCATTTTCCTACTGAGGACATTTACATTGTTCTCATTGCTTTACTTCTACCAAATGGAAAAAAAAAAAGCAGAATTCAGGTATTTTGTACATCTTGCATACATGTAGGAGTTTCTTTAGGATAAATGCTAGGAAGGGTTATGGTTGGATTAAATATTATGAACATTTTAAAATATATTAGTTATTGCCAAATGTTTTTTTCCTAAGTGGAAGTACAAATTTAGACTATTACACAAGAGTATTTGACTATTACACATTAGAGTATTACACAAGAGTTCCCATTTTCTAACATGCTTAACAAAATTGGTATTATCAGACTTTTAATTTTTTCTAATTTATAGATATGAATTATATCTTGTTTGAATTCTAATATATGTGATTATTGGTGTGGTTAAGAATACTTTTAACGTTTCTAATTATGTTTGGGTACTCATTTTGTTAATTGTCCTCAATATCTCTTCTCTAGGTTGTTTTTAAATTGAATTGTTGGTCTTTATCTCTGATTAAAAACATTTGTTCATATAGTCGACTTAATAATCATTTGTTAGTTATGAGGATATAAACATCTCCTCCAAATTGTGTTTTTTGTTTTTAGACTGTAGACAGGTCAATTTAATTTAAATCTCATCAGAAGTTTGTCATTTGCCTACATGTCTTGTTTAGGAAGTTATTTTCTACCCTCAGAGTCACAAAATATCCTTCAATAATTTATTCTAAGTGATTTACACATTGCATTTCTACATTAGGTTTTTAGTCAATATGGAATTTTACTTCAAATATGTTAAGAAATAACATTTTCTCAATATAAACAGCCAAATATCTTAGTACCTCTTGACAGTACATCTTCAATCCACTTATTATTATCATATCCATATTGTCTCTACATATGGATCTATATCTGAACTCTTTTTTATAGTTCCATTTGTACAGTGTATCAATAATTCATTAATTTTAAATTCAGAGTATTGGATATAGAATTTGTTCATTTGCCTGCTGATGAGTGTTTCCAGCTTTTAGCTATTATAAATAAATGTTATGAACATTCATATGAACATCTTTTTTATGGACATGTACTTTAATTTCTCTAGGAATGGAATGACTGAATCCTAAGATAAGTGATGTCCATTTCCTCTAAATCCTAGCGCTTGATATGGTGAGTCTTTTTAATCTATCCACTCAAATAGATATGTAGTTATATCTCATCAGTGTTAGTCCTCTAACTCTGTCCTTCCTCAGTTCTATTGGCTATTGTAGGTCTTTTGACCTATGATTTTAGAAATTAGTTTGACAATTAAAAAAAAGTCAAATGGGAATTTGACTGGGATTGTGTTGAATCTACAGATCATTTGGGAGAGAAATAACATCTTAATATTGATTCTTCCAACTGATGACACTTCTCTCTCTCTTCTCTCTCTCTCTCTCTCTCTCTCTCTCTCTCTCTCTCTCTCTCATTTTTAAAATTTCTCTCACCAGTGCTTTATTGTTTTACATATTTGTCAGACTTACTTATGCCCAAGTATTTCATATTCTTTGATGTGATCGAGAATGTTTTTTCTTTAATTCAAGTTATTTTATTTGTTGCTAGCATATAGAAATGCAATTGATTTTTGTATTGGTCTTGAACTCACTTAGTTCCAGTAGATGTTTTATTTTATCAGATTTTCTATATAGATGATTATGTCATCTATGAATAAAAGTAGTTTTACTTATTTTCAGTGTGGATCCTATTAAATCCTCTTCTTGCCTTTTGCACCAGATAGATCCTCCAGTACAATAATGTTAAATAAAATTTTGGAGAATGGGTGACTTTGACATGTTCTCAGTCTTAGAGGAAAAGCATCCCTTCTATTGCTAGATTCCTAAGATTTTATCAGGAATGAATGTTGAATTTTGTCAAATGATTGTTTTCCTGAAAATGTTGAGATAACATACAGGTGTTCTTTTTAAATTTGCTAATATGGTCAATTACAATGAATAATCTTCAAATATGAAATTAACCTTGCATTCCTGGAATAAATCTATGATGTATTATTTTTATTGTTTTATATGTTTTATTTACATATATTTTTAAATCTAATTTTCTAAAAATTTAGTTAGAATGATTGCTTCTATATTTATGAGAAATATTGTTTGCACCTTTTCTTGATACATCTTTGTTTGGTTTGAATATTAATGTGAGATTGGCCTCCTAGAATGTCTCCAGAATTTTTATTCCTCTTCATTCTCCTAAAAGAGTTTGTGTATTTTTTTCTTAAATGGTTGGTAAAATTTACCAGTGAAGCTATAAAGACCTATAGTTTTTTCTGTGGGTACGTTTTTAATCTATAAATTCAGTTTCTTTAATAAATATAGGACTATTCATTTTAACTATTGCTTCTTGAGTGAAATTTATTAGTTTGTATCTTTCAAAAATTTATTTCACCTAGGATGTCAAATTTTTGTCATAAATTTGTTTATAACATTTCATTATTATTTTAATATCCATATAAACTGTATTGCTGTCACAACTCTAATTCCTAACATTGGTAATTTGCATCTTCTTTTTATTTCTGATCAGTCTGGCTGGAAGTTTATCAATTTTATTGTCTCTTTCAAATAATTATCTTTGGTTGTATAGATCTTTCTTTAGGAATTTTTCTGGTTCATTTATCTTCCCAGCTGACCATTATTATTTCCTTTCATCTATATATTTATTTTATATTAAATTTATTCTTCCTTCTGTAGTTTCTTAAGGTGTTATCTGCAGTCATTGATTTGAGACCTTTCCTATTTTTTAATACAAGGACTTAGTGTTATAAATTCCACCACCAACCTCATGGACAGCTTTAGTGGCATTCCATAATTTTTGACATGTATTTTGGTTTTGTTTTGTTTTTTCAGTTCAAAACAATTTCTATTTTTCTTTTGGTTTCTTCTTTAATCCATGAATTATTTAGATGTGTATTATTTTATTTTGAAACATTAGAGTTTCCAGTGATCTTTTTTCAAAAATTAATTTTTAGTTTAAATCTATTGTAATCAAATAACATACTTTTTATGACAAATAATTTTAAATTTGTGGACACTTGTTTTACAACCAGAATATGCTCTATCTTGGTAAATATTAAGTGTAAATTTTAAAAAGTGTGTATTCTCATATCTTGAGTGTATTGTTCTTTAAATGTCAAGTAGGGTAAACTGATTAATGGTGTTGTTCAAATCTTCTATATCCTTTCTGATTTTCTGAGTACTTGCTCTATCAATTGAGAGAATATGTTGAAATGAGTGACGATAATTATATATTTGTCTGTGTCTCTTTTAATTAATTTTTACTTTGTGTATTTCACAATGTGGTTATTGCATATGATTGTTATGCCTGCTTAATAAACTGCCCTCTTTATTATTATGAAATGACCATCTTTACTACTGCTATGCTATATCATCCCAAATGGATACTTTCCTCAAATTGCTTATTTGTTGGGAGCTTGCTGATTATTGATTCAATTTTGTTGTTAGTAATCAGTCTGTTCAGATTGTCTGTTTTTTTTATTCAGCCTTGGAAGATTGTATGCTTCTAGGAATTTACCCATTTCTTCCAGATTGTCCAATTTGTTGTTGAATAGTTGCTCATAGTATTTTTTTATTTTTTTTT
>NW_017732742.1:180452-182294 GCF_001890085.2 Hipposideros armiger
TTTTAGTCTTCTATTTTGTTTATTTCCTCTCTGATCTTTATTATTTCTTTCCTTGTACTCACTTTGGGCTTTGTTTGCAGTTCTTTTTTCAGTCCCCTTTACGTGTAAAGTTAGACTGTTTATTTGAGATTTTTCTTGTTAATTAAGGTAGGCCTGCATTGTTATGAATTTTCTTCTTAGGATTGCTTTTTGTGTCCCATAGATTTGTGGTTGTTGTGTTTTCATTTTTGTTTGTTTCACAGCATCTTGATTTCTTCCTTGATCATTGTTGACCTATTCATTATTTAATAGCATGTTATTTAGCCTCCATGTGTTTGTGTGTTTTTCAGGGGATTTTTGTAATTGATTTCTAGTTTTATACCATTGTTGTCAGAGAAGACACTTGGTATGATCAATCTTCTTAAATTTGTTGAGACTTGTTTTGTGGCCTAACATATGGTCTATCTTGGAAAATGTTCCATGTGCACCTGAAAAGAATGTAAAGTCTGCTGCCTTGGGATGAAATGCTCTAAAAATAATAAAATTGATATGGTCCTGTATCATTTAAGGCTGCTGTTTCCGTGTTGATTTCCTGTCTGGAAGATCTGTCCATTGGTGTCAGTGGGATGTTCAAGTCCCCTATTATGATTGTGTTACTGTTGATCTCTGCCTTTAAGTTGGTCGATATTTTTTTTTATATATATTTAGGACCTCCTATGTTGGGTGCATAGATGTTTACTAAGGTGATGTCCTCTTGTTGGGTTGATCCCTTTATCATTATGTAATATCCTTCTTTGTCTCTTATTATTGTCTTTGTTTTAAAGTCTATTTGGTCCAATGTAAGTATTTTTACTCCAGCATTTTTCTCATTTACATTTATGTGCAATATCTTTGTCTATCCCTTTACTTTCAGTCTATGTGTATCTTTCGATCTGAGGTGGGTCTCTTGTAGATAGCATATGCATGGATCTCATTTTCTTATCCATTTAGCTACCCTATGTCATTTGATTACAGCATTTAATCCATTTACTTAAAGTGATTATTGATAGGTACATAGTTATTGTCATTGCATAAGATGATTTTAAAGGCCCTCTCACTTACTCATATGGAATATTATACTGATAATTTTCTTATGTTAAACCAACATTGCACTCCTGGAATAAATTCCAATTGATCACAGTATATAATCCTTTTCTATATTTTCTATATTTCTGTTTTTGGTTTCTTAGTATTTTTTTGAGGATTTCTGTGTCTATGTTCATACAGGATATTGGTCCATAGTTTTCTTTAAGGACTTTGTCTGATGTTGGTATCAGAGCTTCATAGAATGAGTTGGAAAGTATTCTCTCTTCTCCTATTTTTTTCTGAAGGCTTTTTTTTTTTGATTGGTATTAAGTCTTTTTTAAAATTTGTAATTTAACAGTGATGCCACCTGGTTCTGTGTTTTCTTTTGTAGGAAGTATTTTGGTTACTAATTTAATCTCTTTATTGTTGTAGTTCTCCAATTTTGTACCTCTTAAGGAAATTTTTATATGGTTTGTTTCTTTATGAGTTTGTATATTTCATCTAGTTTATCTATTTTGGATTACAAATGTTCACATTATTATTATTTTCATTTATCTAATATCAAAATTACTGTCCCCTTTTTAATTCCTGATTTTCATATTTTGAGCCCTTGATATCTACCTTCCAGTTGATAATCTTAAAAATTCCTTGTTTTATGATTCCCTGTGGAGGGCTTGTCCTACCCCTGTTTAGATTCATACCTTGTGTTCCGCCTGAATTTGTTTAGTAACAGTTGTCCTGGTCATTTCAATGCTTATCTATCCTTTAAAAACTCAACTTTTTGTTGCCATTGGCCTC
>NW_017732742.1:187276-188491 GCF_001890085.2 Hipposideros armiger
AGCAATAAACATTTATTGTATTATAATTTAAAATGGATTTTAAAATGTTTATAAGTCCATTTTAAAGCAACAGTAACCTATTACATTATCCATAAATATTTTTATGATAACGTAATGATATTTTCCAGAACAAGCAATTATTTTTTATTAGTGAGAAGTGTCATTGTTTTGCATTTTTGCAAATATCTTTAAGTCTGACTTAGCAGAATTTAACTGGATTTGCATATCTGCTTATGCATTTAATCTGTTATGATATCACACATACGTAGTCACTGAAAAAATCCATTGCATACTTGGTGGAGTAAAAATAGTTTTGACCCTGTGGACCTTCTGAAAGACTCTCAAGGACCACCAGAGACCACTGAATCAAACTTTGAGAGCCACTGTGCATGTCAATTATAAATGAAATAAAGAGGTATTACAATTATCATACCAAGGAGTCTTAAAGTCAGCAATAAAATGACAAAAAAAATTAAAATGGGCAAAGAATTTGAATAGACATCTCTTCAAAGAATATATGCAAATGTATGATAAGAGCATGAAAAGATGTTCAAAATCATTAGTTATTAGGCAAATGCAATTTAAAATTACAATGAGATAGTTTATACCCACTGAAATGATGAAAATAAAAAAGACAGAAAATACCAAGTCTTAGTAAGGATGTGAAGGGATTGGAACCCTTATATATTGCTAGTAAGTTTGTAAAATGGTGAAGCTCCTTTGGAAAATAGTTTAACATTTCATCAAAATATTAAACATAAGGTTATAATATGACCCAGCAATCCCACTCCTCATTATATATTATGCAATAGAAATAGACATGTATCCACACAAAAACTTGCACATGTTTATGACAGTATTATTCATTATAGCCAAAAAGTAGAAATAACCCAAATGTTTATCAACTAACAAATGTGTAAAAATAGGTAGAATATACAAATAATGGAATATTTTTAGGCCAAAAACGTGAATTAAATACTGAAACATGCTACCACATGGATGAACCTTGAAAACACTGTTCTAAATGAAAGAGTACAGACATGAAGGCTATATACTGCATGATTCCATTTATACAAAATCTCCAGAAGAAGCAAATCTATGGAGGCAGAAAGAGTATTGGTTGTCAAGGACTGGGAAAAGAGAGCTATGGCTAATGACTGCTAATGGGTATGGGATTTCTTTCTGGTTGGTGAAAATGTTTAGGAATTAGATAAT
>NW_017732742.1:188966-189741 GCF_001890085.2 Hipposideros armiger
AGCTCCAGAGCTGTCATCATTGTTGTAAAGAAATCTTTTGTTTTCTTTCAGCAACAAACGCAATGTCTTCTCTGTTTTTTAAGGCTTCTGATCTGCTAACAGTTTTGTGGCAATTAGTCGGCCTCCACCGATTATTTGGAGCCTAGAACTCCCCATCCCCACCTAAAGCAAGCAAGTGTTATTTAATTAAGTGTATGGGCATGCATTTCATTTGTTTATATTTAATCTCACATCTCCTTCCTTCTAAATCGGTGATTTTGTACAGGTTACTTAACCAGTATAAGAAGTTGATAGAATTGAATAATACTATATAAGAGGTTGATAGACTTTACCTAATCAGTTATTAAAAAGATTAAGACTTAATCCATTACAAGTACTTAGAACAGCTCCCAATGTACACTAAGGGGTCATAAAATGTTAATGAGAACATGTAAGATGCCCTTAGGATATGATCCTACATCTGGTCAGATAAAAATGTTTTGTTTCGAGAAGATGGAACTGGAGAGCAAGGACACTTATTTTACTAAGTGTTCGGTTATGGTTTACTATTTTAAGTACTCTTATTGTGGTATAAATGGCATACAATACACTGTACATATTTAAAGTGTAAAATTTCATGATTTTATAAATTAAATTTATTGGGGTGACATTTGTTAGTAAAATTATATAGGTTTCAAGTATACAATTCTATAGTACATCATCTACTGTATTTCCCCATGTATAAGACGCTCCCATGTATAAGATGCACCTTAATTTTGGGGCCCAAAATTTGAAA
>NW_017732742.1:192801-193799 GCF_001890085.2 Hipposideros armiger
TCAACAGTTTGGCTCAAGTAAACTCTTATAACTTTTCTCTTAGGCTGGATGTTTTTTCGTCAACATTGTTCGTTGCAAAAATGTGTCATGACTTTTCCAATAACCCAATAGATTATCTAAAACAACTTTGATATAGAAAAAGTTAGAAAACTTATACAATTCTGATTTCAAGACAACATAAAGCTAGAATAATGAACATACACTTATATTGACATAAAGATAGATATATAACTCAATGAAATAGCATAGATGTTTTGAAGTAGGCCCACTCATATATGGTCAGTTTTTAAAAAAACCCTTAATTACTGATTTCTTTTTTTTATTTTTTATTCAGGCTTCTTTTTAATGCTTCCTAAGCACCATTCCCTTTGTTTTCCCAGCTATGAACATGTATAATAATTAATTAGCAAGATCTTCAGGGAGAATATCCTTTGGAATACACTTCCTGATGTCCTGTGTATTTCAAGATTCTTTTTTTTTTTTCACTTGAACTAGTGGAAACACAAACTATTCCTGGCTTTGTGTGAACTCTAGACATTGTTTTTTGTACTGTTGTTTTTTCCCCCTAGCCTCAGGCATTTTCTTCACAAGTATATGTTTATTAGTACCTAGCTGAAGATTAGAGGAACTGTCTAAAGATTTCCGGATCTCTGTGCATCTCTTTACAGTAACCTGAACTGCAAACTCAAGCATTTGACTTCTCAGAATTCCCAACCTGTCTCCTCAATTTAGGCAGATAGTCAGGCTGTGTTTCAGATCCACCCCCTCCTTGGACTATGATGTGGCGACTCTCTCCAAGCAGCAAACTGGAGTAATCTTAGCTCTCACTTCATAGGTTTTCTTTCTCTAGGTATCATTGTCCTATAGTGCTTCTTTTCTAATGTCTGAAAGTCATTATTGTCATGTATTTTCTGATTGTTTAGTTGTTTAAGGCAGGCAAATCTCTGTTACTCTGTAATAGCTGAAAGTAGAAATTCTAGTGAGTTATTCAAGATAAT
>NW_017732743.1:0-889 GCF_001890085.2 Hipposideros armiger
ATTTTATTCAGGTAGCAATATATCTTCATCCTAAGCCGATTGGATCAACCAAATTTTTAAAAATTGCCAGGGATTGGTCCAGAGATGGGTATGTCACTCAGTTCTACCAATGACAAGTAAGAATATGTCCTGTAGAAACTCTAGAAAATATTTTCCTCCTTTACTAAATTTTCTGCCCTCTTCCTTCTGGCTTGGGAGGTTATGTGGATATGATGCCTGGAACAGTGTCAACCATTTTGTGGTCATATCAAGGAGCCCCAGGAAGAAAACCAATAGGATGCTGGAGTGGAAGCATTAAATTAAACTCAATTCATATTCAGACTCAGAACCTACCTCCTTTCAATGTTTTTTAAATAATAAGTTTCTTCATGGTTGAAGTGATTCACAGGTTTTCTGTAACTCATAACTGAATACATCCAATTATACAGTAATTTGGGGAACACAAATCAAAACAAAATCGTCTTTATCTCTTCCTCTTAGGCTCTTGTTTTCTCGCTCTGCACTTTTCTCCAGTTGTATCCATTGGACTTGAGAACAACTCTGTAAAACATTCTGATGGTTCTTAAAACCTCAGAATGGGCTCATCTCCTCAGATCACTGACCCATAAATTATCTCCTTCAGGAGCAGAAGGTTAGGGGATTAATCTCGGTAATGTTGTTAGGTTCTCCCTCATATATGTCCCTTACCTCTCTGTGTTTCTGGTTACTGCTTCTTTCAGCACCACTGTGGTATAAAAATAAATATATTTTGTCTTTGTCCATGGTTCTTGGCAAATAGATACTAAAACCCTACAATATCCTAAGTGATAGAAGTGTCTTTTTTTAATTCATAAGAAGCCTCTTTTGATCACACCAGGGGTTTTGCTAATGAGGTGAGTTAGGGTGGGCT
>NW_017732743.1:2779-52239 GCF_001890085.2 Hipposideros armiger
TTTTGATATGCTGAGTGAAATAAAATATACTATTAAAATTAAATACATTATTAAAATTAATTTATTTTACTTTAAAATATTGTAAGTCACATCCGAGTCTCTCATTTATGGTTTTATTAGACAATGTTACCCAAGAGATAGTCCAATTAAAAGAACTTGGTAGTCTTCTGGAGCATACATGTTAATATGGAGGGTATTTGGAATAAAAAATTAATGAATGGACAAATAAACAAGAATAGTACCTGGTGAGACAGGCTGTACCTAGGATAGCTGCTTAGCACTGTGGGTCAGATAGGACCTCTCTGATGATATAATATCTAAGCTCAGATATGAATATCCAGAAAGAGACAGATATTGAAAGATTAAAATAAAGAGAATGGTACACAGAAGGAACAGAGGATGCGGAAGCCCTGACATGGCAATGAACTTGTCATGTTCAGGAATCAAAGGATTACAGTGTGGATCCATCACGGTGGGTGAGAGAACAGTGGAGGTGTGAGGGTGAGGATACACGGGACAGATCCAGGAGTTCTGGGTAAGCTTGGGTTAGGAGTCTCAAAGCCATTAGAGGGTGTTGAGCAGAATAATGTCATGATACGATTTGTGTTTTTAAAAGATCATTTGTCTTCTGTTGAGAAAATTGACTCAGGGGGAGTGACAGCATCAGTAGTAAGAACAAGCTATTTGCAAGGTTAGTGTCAATAAGCAGGCTGACGAGAGCCATGGACAAGGGCAGTGGTCATAAGATGATTCCAGGTGTGGATTCAGTTGCTTTGTAGATACAATCAATTGGCTTGGCTTGGATTGGGTGGTCAGAGAAGAGGATTTCAAGGATCATTGTTAGATTTAGAGCTTTACAACTGAATGTTTAAGCTCCAAATAGACACAGATTATTGCAAAAGTGGCAGATACAGGAGGATGGAAGAATTAAGAGGTTGGTTCAGACAATGTTAGGTTTGGGGTATCTATGGGATTCCCATGGGGAGATGTCAAAAACTCAGTTGATTATATGAGGCTAGAGCACCAGGGGAAAGCTAAGGCTGATTACATAGCTCACAAGTTGTCACTACAATATTATAATCCATGAGACTGGATGATAGCACCTATGGAAAGACTAGAGGAAGGAGGGAGAGAGGTACAAGTCTTTGGACACCCTGAAAGTTAGAGATAAATTTAGAGGAACAAAAGCTAGAAATTTGAACTGAGAAAAATGACCAACTGAGCTATAAGGATAATCCAGAGGGTGTTGTATGTACTTTATCACATCAAGGCCTACGAAAAATGTGTTTTAAGAAAGAGAAAGGGTTCTAATGTGTTCCATGTCACAGAGATATCAGGATAAGACCTAAGAAAGACTTACTGGCGTCAGTGACATGAGGCCATAAGCATCCTTACTGAGAGCAGAGTCTGTGGAGTGCACAGGACCGAAGACAACTGGAGTGCGGTTAGGAGGAAAGGGGAGAGGTGGAGGTGGAGACATGGCCTCTGAAAGTCTGGCTGTGAATCCTCCTCACTGAAACCATCTTCTAGAGAAATAGGGTGGAAGCTGGAAAGGTATATGGGCTGAGGATGGATTCTTTGTTGAGGGATGGGATATGATCATGTTTATGTTGTAGAATGATCTAGTAGAAAGATAATCTTGGGGCTGTGCTGCAAGAAAAGAAAAGGTACAGTGCATGAGGGAAATTCATGGGAAGGTGAGAGGGCGAGGGATCCAGAGAAAACGTGGGGAGGGAGTAAATGAGAACTCCTGTATGGAATAAACAAGAACTCTCTACTCACTGTAACATCTTCAGATAATTGGAAGGTTTGGGTGAGAAAAGGCTAAAAAGTTCAGAACTAATTGTTACATTTTCTCATTGAAATATGAGGCAAGGGCATCTGCAGAGAGCAGGAATTGGAAAGTTAGTTACTTTGAAGAGAAAGCAGAACGAAAATAATTATTTCAAACATGGAAACTTTACTATGCTGAAGAAAAAAGAGTAAGCTAAAAAGGAAGTTCTGGGTGTCCAAGTGGTCATAAATACAGCTCCACCCGTTAACAATTGTGATATTGGACAAGTTACTTCCCCTCTCAAGGCCACGTTTTCTTTTGTAATACACAATGATAAAACTTATCCAAAAGCCAGAATGCTGACTTTGGAGATGATCAAATGTATTATACTATGACTGGCAACTTTTAGGGGCTCACCAAATGCCAGCTATCATAATCCATCCAAGTACCATCTGGGGCACACAGGTTCTCTCCCCCACCCTGCAACTAGGCTGGGACCATAATTCCACAAATTTGCCTCACTGACCTTCCCTCATCTGTCAATGCACAATCATCTTTTTCTGTTGCATCAAAATTATAAACCAATGATTTAGAGATTATTGAGCTCATCAAATCTTCCGGATGTCTTTTAGCATGCTGAGTGGGCAGAGAAAGCCTGCTGAGGAAGTATGTGGTGGGAGAAAGTTAAGAGTGCATTTCTGGTGGAAGCCATCAGCTTGAACACAAATTCAGGCTCTATGCCCTTCTAATTGGGGGCTATAAACAATGGGACCAGTTTAAGTCTTCACTCCCTCATCTGTACAATGGTTATACTAATGATATCTAACATGATTCCATATTTACAGTGTCCCAGAGTATGCTCAGTGCTTTACACTGATTCACACTTGCAATCCTCAAGAGCCATGTGAGAGGAGTTGAGATGAGGGTTAAAAGAAGAGCTGTGGGCCATACAAAATGACCATACAAAAAGTAGTAACTATAATTGTTATGAACATTGTTCTTTTTTCTTTATTGTGAAATAAATATTTTTAATTAGTTTCAGCTATATAACACAGTGCAATAGTTATACTTTTTATCCCTCAAAGTGAAAACCCACACCCCCAATCCACCGTCCCACTCCCCCCACCATATCATACATATCTATTACGATTCCCTTGACTCCACTCCCACACTACACTCCCTGTCCCATTACTATATATGTATATATTCAGTCATAGTTGACATACAATATTATACAACATCAGCTTCAGGTGTACAGTGCAGTTGTCAAGCCTCTACCCCATCCATGAAGTGGTCTACCTAGCAAGACATGTGACCATCTGACACCCTACAAAATATTTACAACATTATTAATTATATTCCCCGAACTGTCTTTCATATCCCTGTGGCAATATTGTAGTTACCTTTTTAATGAGCACTGTTCTTGACCTGAACTTGAACTTCTACAATGCATGGTCCAGGACTGAGTCCAAGGACACAGCATGGAACCTAATGAGCACCAGAGTTCCCATGTGTTAAAGACACTCAGTTCAGCCTAAAAATTTCCATGTGTTATCTCACCTGACCCTCACCTAAAAACCAGTGTTCACCACAAAGTCACCCCATTCTCTAGAGGAGAAAACTGAAGAGATGTCACTGAGTTCGCCCTCATATTGGGCAGGTGTCGGACATGAGGTTAGAATAAGAATTGACCTAACTGCTGTGCCCAGTGCTCTTACTGTAACAGTGACTTTGAACTGTGAATGACTTTCCCTCTTAGGGGGCATTTGACACTTGGTTGTCACAACTGAAGGGGGTTGCCTTTGGGATCTAGCAGGAGGCTAGGGGTGCAGTTAAACATCTTAGAATGTTCTGGACTGTTCCCCACAACAAAGAATTATCCAGCCTCAAATGTCAATGGCACCAAGGTTAGGAAACCCTGAACTACATTAAGCAATGTTGCACAGAAAACTCGATGAAAGTCACTGGTGAAAAGAGGAAGAAAAGAGAAAGGGAGAAAGACAACAAGAGAGGGAATGAAGCAAATTCTCATACCAGGGTATGCTCATCCCCAGATACCCCTGGGAGAACCCTTGAAAGGCAGCACTAGAGAGTGGCAAACACAGTGGCTCTGGAATTGTTTTCTTCTGGTTTTCAGACTGGCTGGGCATGGTGGTGAGCATACTGCTGAAACCCCTGGGCCAGGGTTTTCCTGGGTAAGACAGAGATGATAATGGATGTCGTGCCATATTATTACAAAAATTAAATGTGAATAGATGCTGAAAATTGCTTTTTCTCCTCAGAAGGCAGAATAGCCTAACCAAGATGATTTGCAAATTACCGTGGCCATAGAAAATAATGCTGGCTGATATGCAGATTTTTTTAATGGGATTCATGAATTTGCCTTTTGACAGCCACCCTGGATCATTCTGATAAAGTTCCCACCACAGTATAAAGAAATTTGTTGGTCAAGTGTCATGACCAAGTGGGTCACACAGACATTGGGTTGAATCTGGAGGCAATACTTACAGATGTGACCTGGTCTAGAGACAGACATGACATTTTTGTGCATTCTCATTCTTAAGAGCAAGGAAATCTATCCTGAGACCTCCCCAGAATATCTTCCTGAGTTTTAGTGTCCAGGATTTAGTCAAGTGCCCACTGCTAAAGAATCCCTTGTAAAGCAAAGGGGATTCCAGCTACTACTTGAGTCTATCAGGATTTGCCTCAAAAGATGGAGAGAAACACCTTCCCTGAGGGGTGAGTAATGCATCAAAATTGAGGTGTAGCTAAGCAGAGAAGAGTGCTGGTTAGGTGGACAACGAGCAATGTCTCTCATATTGAGTGTGAGGAAATGAATTGGATTTCAGATTCAGCTGAATTGAAGGCCATTCTCTATCATGTATTATATGATACATGAGACCTTTGGCAGGTTTCAGAATTGCTCTGAATAACAACTTATTTTTATGAAAGTAGAAATAATGAACATTGTAAAGTTGAATGTAGATCAAACTGGATCCCCATGAATATAACTAGATCCCCACTTAATGGAATACCATTTCCAATAAGAACCCCACAATTAAAACTAAGCATACTACTTTCATATTCTTTATATCACAGTCACTAAAGCTAGACATGGGCAAAAACCTTTGCATCCCAAGCAGAGAAGAGCTTCATATCAAACACAGACAATGAATAACAGAGGAGTGAATACAGACATAGGGCCCCCTTTGCTGACTGCCTCCCGCACAGAATCCACAGGATGTAACACATTACTACATATTACCAGTAACTGTTCAAGATCCTCTTTAACTATAAACTCAAGCCACTCTCTGAAACTTTAACTTGAAGATGAACCAAACGATAGATCAAGGGTTCTCACACAGGGCAGGGTCAGGAGCTGGGAGTCTGGGGTACCTGGGGCAGGAGGAGGTTGCCGAACCTGCCAGCACCTATGCACTGAGTCATCGGTGGAAGAAGATGTGACCCTACTGACTTCGAATCTAGTGCTTCCCTCACTGTTCACAGCTGGAGATGCCACCCACCAACTTTCTGTGGTCCACACACCTCAGCTCAGTACTCAGCTGGTAGACAGGAGACTTGTAACCCTCTTGCTTAAGTATTCAGCCTGATAGGTGGATTACATGTTCATAATCATGGGAATATGGAGACTTATCTTTTTCCAAAGGGACAGCCAAGAGAGTGCCAAATTTGCAGTATGACTGGCCACAAGTTTGGTGGAGTGGTATCCTGTTAGGAGTGGGAGCCACAGTGGAAAGTGATGTGGGCCTGAATACGGATGCGGTAAGGTGGCTTCACAGATGAGCAATGACCATTGTTGAAATGTTTTAGGTGCTGGCAAAATGGAAACCAACTTCTCCAGCCCTGTGAATGGACCTGAAGAGATGCACAATGAGTCTACTGGCTACACTGCTATAGAGATCTACTTATTAGTGGCATTTGGAATCATCTTTGTGCTTGGCACGCTGGGCAATGGGCTTGTGCTCTGGGTGACTGGATTCCAGATGGCACGCACTGTCACAACCTTGTGTTACCTGAACCTGGCCTTAGCTGACTTCTCTGTCATTGCCTCTCTGCCATTCCAAATGGTCTCAATTGCCATGAGACAATGGCCTTTTGGCTGGTTCCTATGCAAGATTATTTCTACAATGGTGGATATGAACCTGTTTGGAAGTAGTTTCCTTATTGCTTTCATTGCTCTGGACCGCTGTATTTGCATCCTGCATCCAGTCTGGGCCCAGAACTACCGCACTGTAAATAAGGCTAGAATAGTGATCATTGTACCCTGGATTCTTGCATTAGTCCTTACCTTGCCAACTTTAATCTTCACAACTACAGATAGAGTAAAAGAAAATACATACTGTGTTTTCAACACTGACTTCTGGGGCGACATCGATGAAATGAGATTGATGGAGATTATCTTCATCACATTTGCAACTATGGGGACCACCCAGTTTGTCATTGGCTTCATTATGCCGATGTCCATAATTGCTATCTGCTATGGGCTCATAGCTGCCAAGATCCGCAAAAAAGTCATGATAAATTCCAGCCGTCCCTTACGGGTCCTCACTGCTGTCATGGTTTCTTTCTTTCTTTGTTGGTTCCCCTTTCAACTGATTCTTTTTCTGTATAGAATCTGGATCAAAGAGATAGCACTTGAAGATAAGCACAGCATCATGATTCCGTTGAGGTTCCTGACGATCCCACTGGCATTCTTCAACAGTTGCCTCAACCCAATTCTCTATGTCTTTCTGGGCCAAGACTTCCGAAGGAGACTGATCCACTCCCTGCCTGCCAGTCTGGAAAGGGCTCTGATGGAGGAATCAGCTGAGACTATTGACATAACCAAATCTGCTTCACCTCCCACAGAGGCTGAGCTACAGGAAATGTCAGGGGCTGGAGGACATTATTGAGCTCTGTCTGCTCCTACCATGCTCCCAGTTCTAGCTTCATCTTTCCTTGGGTCATACTGAACCACTCATCTTGAAAAATAGTTTGGTGCCCCCTGATTTGGGGGATGAAATGAACATAGGGCACTATTGGCATCAATTTTGGTTTGAGGACCTCAGCCTATACCTTGGGGAGAATAGAGGTGGGAAGAGAACAAGGGAAGAGAAGAGACAGAGGATGGGGAATTTAGATGAGAGAGTATATTAAAGAGAAAACTTTGGTATTTCACCATAAAGTGTTTGCTGTATGGGTTTTCTTAACTATTTTGTTTTATCTGACCTCATAACTTTTCTATCCCTAGTTTAGCAGTGGTTTTGTTTAAATCATGAATGGCAGTTGAATTGTATCAAATGCATTTTCTGCATATATTTAGATGATCATATTGTATTTATCTTTTCATGCACATCATCATAAATTATATTTTGAATGCTAAACCACCCTTGTAATCCTAGAATTAACCACATTTGGCCATGCTGTATTTTATACATTTATAATTAATCTTACTAGATTGGTTAGAATTTCTGCATTTATGGTAATGTAAAGATGGATCTGTTCTTTTAATTTCCTCCCATGTTCTTGTCAGGTTGTACATCAAAGTTATAATGGCCTCCTAAAAAGACCTGGGAGGTGATTCCTCTGAGTCTATTCTCTGGTGTCAGGTCTTTTATAAATGTTTGAGAAGTTTACCAGTA
Source organism: Hipposideros armiger (assembly GCF_001890085.2). Classification (NCBI taxonomy): domain Eukaryota; kingdom Metazoa; phylum Chordata; class Mammalia; order Chiroptera; family Hipposideridae; genus Hipposideros; species Hipposideros armiger. Next base: position 10,196 of record NW_017732743.1, read on the forward strand.
AAGCTAGTTGGGTCTTTGGTTTTCTTTACAGGAAAGGTTTTAATAACAGGTTCAATTTATTTATAGTTATTGACCTAGTCAGATTTTCTATTTTCTCTTCTGTTAGTTTTAGTAAACTGTAACTATCAAGGAATTTAGCCATTTCATCCCAACTGTCAAATTTATTGGCATGAAACAGTATGATAACCATGTACTTGGTATGGTTTCCTTCAGGTAATGAAAGTGGAAGCTATCTGAGAGCTGGGATTTGGGCCTGTACTGATCACTAATGGATCCTAATACTCTATGTGTAAAAGAATGCCTGACGTGTGACAGGCACTCAATAAGTAATTACTGAATTAATGAATCAGTAAACATAACAGTATCACCCAGATGTCAAGCAGAACTTCTGATGTATAGTTAATTATCTCTCGCCCTTATATCATGAATTAGGCCATGTCAGTTAATTGTCACCCCCATGCCCACAATTTTCACAAATTCTCATGTAGTTTACACTTTTAAGAACAATTCAGATTTTGAGCGTTGGTTTCAAATAAAGTACTCTGGCTGTTAACTAACAACTTTATTTTTAAATAAATTCACCCACAATAGTACAGACTTTTCTTGCTTTGTGTAAATAATCATTCAAAAATTGGCCTTTACTGTGTAACATATATTCTTGGCTCATTGGCAAACAGCAATCCCCCCCAAAAAAAAGAAAAAAAAAAGAACTCCAAATACCTGTTAGGTAGCCTTATTACTTACATTAGGGTCAGTGACGCTGCACCCTCTACAGCTCAGATGGTGAACAACAGCTTGACCTGGGCTGGGCTGCCATGAGTTGCCAGCGATGGCTGACGTAGACTGTAGTGGGGCTACAGTGGGCTACCATAAGCTACCGTGTGTAGTTGGCAGCCAGCGTGAGCAGCCAGCAGCAGGTGTGAGCTGCCAGGAGTCGTTGTGAGTGGCTGTCCAGTGGCCAGCGACCAATCTGCCTCACCCAGGATGAGCGCAATGATAATACCAACGTGGGCCAGTGAAGCAACGTCCTCCACAACTAGACAAGAACAAAAGGACAGCAACTTGTCTGTTCCCCTTTCCCAATTCCCCAATTAAATATTTAAAATAATTTTAAAAACCCCACAAAAACCAGCTCTCGGTTTCATTGATCTTTTGTATTGTTTTTTTGGTCTCTATCTCATTTATTTCTGCTCTGGTCTTCATTATTTCCTTCCTTGTACTCCTTTGGGCTTGTTTTGCTGTTCTTTTTCCAGTTCCCTTAGGTGTAAAGATAGCCTGGTGATTTGAGGTTTGTGTTGTTTCTTTAGATAGGCCTACATTTCTACGAATTTCCCTCTTAGGACTGCTTTCATTTCATCCCATAGACTTTGGGTTGTTGTGTTTTCATTTTCATTTGTCTAGATACAGCTTTTGATTTGTTCCTTGATCTCATTTTTGACACACTCGCTATTTAGTAACATGTTACTCAGCCTCCATGTATTTCTGTGTTTTCCAGCTTTTTTCTTGTAGTTGATTTCTAATTTCATAGCACTGTGGTCAGTGAAGATACTTGATATGATTTCGATTTTCTTAAATTTATTGACACTTGTTTTGTGTCCTAAAATGTGGTCTATCTTGGAAAATGTTTCATGTGCACTTGCAAAGAATATATATTCTCTAGATTTGGGGTGAAATGCTCTGAAAATATCAATTAAATCCAGCTGGTCCAATGTGTATTTAAGGATGCTGTTTCCACATTGATTTTCTGTCTGGAGGATCTGTCCATTGTTGACAGTGGGGTGTTGAAGTCCCCTACTATGATAGTGTTACTGCTGATCTCTGTCTTTATGCCTGTCAATACCTGTTTTATATATTTAGGAGATCCTATGTTGGGTGCATAGATGTTTACTAGGGTTATGTCCTCTCGTTGAATCGATCCCTTTATTATTATGCAGTGCCCTTCTGTGTCTTTATTGTAGTCTTCATTTTAAAGTCTATTTTGTCTGAAATAAGTATTGCTTCTCCAGCTTTTTTCTCATTTCCATTTGCGTGAAATATCTTATTCTATCCCCTTTACTTTCAGTCTATGAGTGTCTTTTTTTTTAAAAGATTTTTATTGGGGAATTGGGGGGATGGGAACAGCGCTGGGGAACCGGGGGAAGGGGAACAGACAAGTTGCTGTCGTTTTGTTCTTTAGTCTAGTTGTGGAGGACATTGCTTCACTGGCCCAAGTTGGCACCATCATTGCGCTCTTCCCAGGCGAGGCAGATCAGTCGCCGGCTTCTGGACAGCTGCTCACGCTGGCAGCTGGCTACACATGGTAGCCCATGGCAACCCACTGCCACAGGGACTGCAACCTACGCCGTCGCTGATGACTTACAGCAGCCCAGCTCCACGTTGAGCTGTTGTTCAGCATCTTAGCTGTAGAGGGCAGTGTCAATGGCCCTCATATGTGGGATCCGAACTGGGGCACTCTGGCAGCCCAAACCAGCTCTTAACCATCACGCCACTCGGCCGGCCCTATGTGTGTCTTTTGATCTGAGATGAGTCTCTTGTAAACAGCTTATACATGGGTCCTGTTTTCTTATCCACTCAGCCACTCTACATCTTTTGATTGGAGCATTTAGCTCATTCACATTTAAAGTGATTATTGATAGCTGCACATTTATTGCCATTTTGTTATTCGTATTTCTGGTCTTCCTTGGTTAGCTTGTTTTCCCCTTCCTTCTGCTTAAAGAAGCCCTTTCAACATTTCCTGCAGTGCTGGCTTGGTGGTAATGAATTCCTTAAGCTTATTGTTTTCTGAGAAGCTGTTTATCTCTCCTTCAATTTTAAGCGATAGCCTTGCTGGGTAGAGCAATCTTGGTTGTAGGCCTTTGTTTTGCAACACTTTGAATATTTTCTGCCACTCCCTTCTGGCCTGCAGAGTTTCTGTAGAAAAGTCAGCTGTTAGTCTTATAGGAGGAGTTCCTTTGTATGTAACCTGCTGTCTTTGTCTTGCTGCTTTTAGGATTCTGTCTTTGTCTTTAACCTTTGCCATTTTAACTATGATGTGTCTTGGTGTGGACCTGTTTTGGTTTAGCATGTTTGGAACTCTCTGCACTTCCTGGGCTTGTATGTCAATTTCCTTCATCAGGATAGGGAAGTTCTCAGTCATTATTTCTTCAAATACTTTCTCGATCCCTTGATTCTTCTCTTCTCTTCCCATTCCTATGATGCAAATATTGTTGTGCTTGATGTTGTCCCACAGGTCTCTTAAACTATTTTCATTGTTTTTTATTCTTTTTTGTTGTTGTTGTTCCACCTGGGTAATTTCTGCCATTTTGTCTTCTAAATAGCTGATCCAATTATCTGCTCCATCTAATCTACTGGTGATTCATTCAAATGTGTTCTTCATTTTAGTTATTGTATTTTTTAGTTCTAGCTGGGTTTTTTATGATTTCTGTATCCTTCTTTATGTCCTCACTAAGTTCCTTAAACATTTTTATCATCGGTATTCTAAACTCTGCCTCTGAAAGGTTGGCTACCTCTGTTTCACTTAGTTCCATTTCTAGAGGTTTCTTCTGATCTTTTACTTGGGACATGTTTTTTTGTTTCTTCATTCTGGCTGTCACTCGTGATTGCTTTGATGTATTAGATAGATCACCTATGTCTCTCAGTCATTGCTGGTGGTCTTGTAGTATGTGTCCTTTATATTCAGATTGCACAGTCTCTGTATTCTCCTGTCCCATGTGTTCCAGATGTGTCGCTGATGTGGCACTAGCTTGGCAGTATGGAGTTCAAGTGAGTTATGCAACGTGACTGGTAGTTTTTAAGACGTTAATGCAGATTCAGGACTTACACCAATACCTGTATAGTGTCCCAAGGACAATACAGCCAGCCTCCACATCACACTCACAGATTCACAAAAGCTGCTCCCGAGTGGCTGTGGTGCTGGTTTCTGGTCACTGAACACCACAAAGATGACCCCAGGGCTCTGCAGACCACCTTCTGTTGTAAAAAAACCTTTTCCACAGTTTGTGGGGCTGGGGCTAGTCATGCCAACACCCCGATTGCCCCTGGCAATGAGCTATAGGTGGGCGAGGTGGTGTTACAGGTGCGTAAAAGCTGTGGTCAGTAGTTTCTACAAATTCAGTGTCGTCTCAGCTCCTGGACCAGTGCTAGGTCCACATGAGCCGCCCTCAGCCTCACCAACTTGAGCAAAGAGAGTCCTCACTAATTTCTACTGCCAGCCATCATGGAACTCATCTTCCAAGAGGGTCTCTTGCCCAACCAAAGAAGCCTCTCCACCACTGAGGTGTCCCTCACAGGGCTCACCCTCCCTCGTCTCCACCCCTCCTACCAGACTCAACGTGGCCTCTTCTTGAAATCCTTTGTTTAGAGGTTCTGTTCATCTAGTATTCAGGGGACTTCCAAGGTTAAATGTTGTATAAACTATTTGCAATTTTGGTGTGATCCTGGGTGACAGTTGGCACAGCGTCCATCTATTCCACCATCTTATCAGGAGTCCCGGTCTAACTTTCCCACACAGCCTTTTCAGCACTTCTAAATAGTAAACTTGGTTAGCTGTTTGTTTATTTAGTAACAAATTCATAATGAATAACTCCTCTGATATCAAAAAAGGTTAGCTACAGCTGAAACTAATTCTAAAAAATATGGATTTCATAATAAAAAATAATTTAATAAAAAAAGAGGAGGCCCTCTCGCTGCGTCGCCTGGTGCCTGCGCCACCCTCACCTCCTCACCTCTCCTCTCCTGGCTGAAGCCCGGGGGACCAGAGCGAGAAGCGGGGACTATGTTCCGACGCAAGCTGATAGTCCTCGACTACCACAACCCTACTGGCTTCAACTACAAAGATGAAACAGAATTTAGAAACTTTATTATTTGGCTTGAAGACCAGAAAATCAGACACTACAAGATTGAAGACAGAGGTAATTTAAGAAACATCCACAGCAGTGAGTGGTCCAAGTTCTTTGAAAAGTATCTCAGAGATGTTATTTGTCCTTTCAAGGTTCAAGATCGACAAGAAGCAATTGACTGGCTTCTTGGTTTAGCTGTTAGACTTGAATATGGAGATAATGCTGAAAAATACAAGGACTTGGCACTGATAATACAAAAAATGTTGAAAATGCAGCTAAAAATGCAGAGCCATTGATCAATTTGGATGTAAATAATCCTGATTTTAAGGCTGGTATAATGGCTTTGGCTAACCTTCTTCAGATTCAGCATCATGATGATTACCTGGTAATACTTAAGGCAATTCGCATTTTGGTCCAGGAGCGCCTGACACAGAATGCAGTTGCTAAAGCAAATCAAACAAAAGAGGGCTTGCCTGTTGCTTTAGACAAGCATATACTTGGTATTGACACAGGATATGCAGTTCTTAATGAAGCTGCTCAAATTCTGCGATTGCTGCATATAGAAGAGCTCAGAGAGCTACAGACAAAAATTAATGAAGCCATAGTCGCTGTTCAGGCAATTATTGCTGACCCAAAGACAGACCACAGACTGGGGAAAGTTGGAAGATGAACATTTTAGGAGTTCAGCCTCTCACCTACTTAGTACAATTGGGCACCATGTACACTCTGGCATGTGTTTGGAAATCAAATGTCATATTTTCGAGGGAAGAATCCCAGAAAATTGACTTATGTTCTAGAGATTTATCATCATTGCTTTTTCTTTAATAAAGTTTGGGAAAGTGGAAAAAAAAAAGGTTAGCAACATTGTTGCAACAAGTTTACTGACTTAATTGTCAGACCTCCTACACAGTCAGGGGAGCTTCCAAGTGGGTGAAAATATCCACACCTGGTGGATGATGCACCCTAACCCCAAGGGGACAGAAGCTCCTTCACTCGGGACACTTCCAGACCTCACCCTATGTGTCTCTTCATCTGGCTTTCATCTGTATTGTCATCTCCTTTAATAAACTGGTAAACATAAGTGTTTTCCTGAGATCTGTAAGCCCACTCTAGAAAATTAATCAAACTGTGGAGAAGATTGTTGGAATCTCTGATTTGTAGCCAGATGGTCAAAAGCACAGGTGACAACCTGGATTTGTGACTAGCGTCTGGAGTGTGTGTGTGGGTACCGGGGGATGGCGGGGGTGGGGGGAAAGAGTCTTGTGTGACTGAGCCATTAACCTGTGGGAAATGACACTATCTCCATGTAGATGGTGTCAGAATTGAATGGAATTGTAGGACACCCAGCTGGTGTGGGAGACATACTTGTGGGAAAAAAAACTTCACGTTTGGTAACGAGAAGTAATACTCTATGTAAAAGTAAACACATGTGGGAAGAAGCACACAGTAGGGAGGAACTGGGTTTTCCCCTACATAGTTGTTTTACATAACTATGTTTCACAGTGGATTATTATGTAGCAATAGTAGCTGGAACCCTTAACAGGAAATGTGGGGTTCATAAAGAGCCCTCCTTCTTCCTCATTCCCCAGAGGCATCCAGCCTCCAAGGTCAGTCTGCTAAGCCTGGACAACAACCTCTCCCCAAACCACACATCCTCTCCATTGCACTGTTCTTGACCTGAGTTGGTCTCCAACAGCTTCACCTTGATCTCTTGCAACATTCTCCACTCTAAGATCTCTGCCTCCAACTAGGAACATTCTCAAATCCATCCCTTTGCAGGACTCTAGGACTTTTTTTTCCCTGAAGCATATTCGTACACCTGACAAGTCCCTTTCCTGCTTAAATGGCTTTTCATTTTCCTAAGGCAAGTTCCACCTCCTTCTTGTAGCATTCACAATCCTCTAAGAGATGTTCACTGCCACCGCCTGCAGACTCATCACTTATTGTTCTCTACCTCACCATCCGTGCTCCAATAACCAAACGTAACTGGTTTCTTGGCCCTTTCCTATGCACTTTCACTCACCTCTGCCTGGAATTTAATTTTCTTTCCCCTTTTGCCTGAGTCACTAAGACTCAGCCTAGATGTTACCTCCTCCAGGAAGTGACCCTAGACCCTGACAGTCTGAATTAGCTGTTCCTTTAGGGGGGATCCCATGATGACCCAGGCATCGCTCTATCTCTACATATATCCCCACTCTACTGTGACTAAGCACTTCACTCTCTAACTTCTCCAGAGATCCACTTGGTCAGCTTCTCCAGGGTAGAGCCCATGACTGATAAATAATCTCTGTATCCCCAGGAGCCAGCAAGGGAGCACCTCTTTGGAGGCAATACAGATACAGTACCTACCACCTCTTGTTCTTTGACAAGTGAACACCATTTTATTCAGGTAGCAATATATCTTCATCCTAAGCCAATTGGATCAACCAAATTTAAAAAAATTGCCATGGATTGGTCAAGAGGTGGTTGTGTCACTCAGTTCTACCAGTGACAGGTAAGAATATGTCCTATAGAGACTCTAGAAAAACTTTCCTCCTTTATTAAATTTTCTGGCCATCCTCCTCCTTCTGGCTTGGTAGGTTATGTGGATGTGATGCCTGGAACAATGGCAGCCATTTTGTGATCATGTTCAAGGAGCCCCAGGAAGAAAACCAATAGGATGCTGGAGTGAAAGGGTTAAATTAAACTCAATTCATATTTAGACTCAGAACCTACCTCCTTTCAATGTTTTTTTTAATAATAAGTTTCTTCATGATTGAAGTGATTCACAGGTTTTCTATAACTCATTCCTGAATACATCCAATTATACAGTGATTGGGGAAAACCAAGCCAAACAATATTGTCTTTATCTCTTCCTCTTAGACTCTTGTTTTCTCGCTCTGCACTTTTCTCCAGGTTGTATCCATTGGACTTGAGAACAACTCTGTTAAACATTCTGATGGTTCTTAAAACCTCAGAATGTGCCCATCTCCTCAGATCAGTGACTCACAAATTATTTTTTTCAGGAGCTGACAGGGGATTAATCTTGGTGATGGTGTTGGGTCCTCCCTCATATATGTCTCTTATTTCTCTGTGTTTCTGGTTACTGCTTCTTTCAGCACCACTGTGATATAAAAATAAATATATTTGGTCTTTCTCCATGGTTCTTGGCAAACAGCTCCTAAAACCCTTACAATGTCCTAAGTGATAGAAATGTCTTTTTTTAATTCATAAATTTGATCACACCAGGGTTTTAGCTAATGAGGTGAGTTAGGGTGGGCTCCTAGATAGCCTCAGCATACTGTCTTGGTGTAGAATTAACCCCTGGTTATTCGCAGAATATAAAAGAATTTACAAGACTCTACAAGAGTATCCAGAAAAAAGATTAATTGAAGTAAAAAGAGAGAGTTCCTTTTGGAACTGGTCAAGTTTTGTCAGGGCAGTGTGAGAGGGAGAGCTGCAGAGACAGAGGGGTAAGAGAGAGACACTGGCAGGAGTTGTATCAGGGCAGAGTCAAATGAGGAACAACTGCACCGATGACAAGGAGTGCTGGGGTTTTATATTTTTCTAAGCAAAATGTAGGGTGCTTGTCAGCTTGCGGGGGGAGGGGGGGTTGCTGTTACAATTGTCTGCTCCTGGAAACTGCTCTGTTCCTACCTATGGTGAATGTAAGGTGCTTGTCAGTTTGTAGATGCAGTGCTAGCCAAGGGAGTCAGAGCCAAGTGGCTAATGTTTAAGCTCATTTCTGTTAGTCCACAACTTGCTCCTGTTAACTCTTTGCCTGTCCCATCCTGCCAGCTCACAAGTCCACTCCCGTTAACTCTTTATTTGTCGCGTGATATACCAAGTGATTAAAACTTTGCAACTTTCAGCTTCTCACACCAACCTCTGGGGAGGGGAGGTGGAAGAGAGCCTGGAGATTAAGTTCTTGAAAACTGAGATTTAATGAGCTTCTAGGATGGTGAACATATTCAGGTGTTGGGAGGGTGGTGCCTCCATAGAGTGCATGAAAGCTGTGTGCACACATCCCCAATCCCCCATACCTTACCCTATGGATCTTTGATTTGGCTGTTCTTTTTTTTTTTAATTTTTTTATTGGGGAATTGGGGGGATGGGAACAGCACTAAGGAATTGGGGGAAGGGGAACAGACAAGTTGCTGTCCTTTTGTTCTTCAGTCTAGTTGTGGAGGACGTTGCCTCACTGGCCCAAGTTGGCACCATCATTGCGCTCTTCCCGGGCGAGGCAGATCAGTCGCCGGCTTCTGGACATCCGCTCACTGCAGCTGCTGGCTACACATGGTAGCCCATGGCAACCCACTGCAGCAGGGGCTGCAGCCTATGCTGTTGCAGGCGACTCACGGCAGCCAGGTCGAGCTGTTTTTTTAGCATCTCAGCTGTGGAGGACAGTGTCACTGGCCCTCATATGTGGGATCCGAACCGGGGCCCTCTGGCGTCCCAAGCCAGTTCTTAACCATCGCGCCATTTGGCCGGCCCTGATTTGGCTGTTCTTGAGTTGTATCCTTTATAATAAACTGATAAGCAGATGTAAATTGCACTCCTGAGTTCTGTGAGCCAATCTAGCAAATTATCGAATCTGAGAAGAGGATCAGGCACAGCCCTGATTTATAGCTAGTCAGTCAGAAGTATCAGTGGCAACCTGAAATTCTCAATGGGCAACTCAAGTGGGAGCAGCCTTGTGGCACTGAGCTCTTTAACTTATGGCATACGATGTTGGCTCTGGATAGATAGTGTCAGAATTGAATTTAATTATAGAATGCCCAGTTCAGGTCCACAGAGAATTGGAGAATTTCTTGGTGTAGAACAAATCCACACAGTTGGTGTCAGAAGTGTTGTGTGGGTAGAGAAATGAGTTTTTTATTAACTGTCACCTCTGTTTTTATTGCTTGCCTCTATTACTTCTCACCTAAGTTACTGTTTCTTCCATTTTCCTGAATCACTGAAGGAGAAAGTCCCTGGACATACAGATGCCTTAATCCTTGATACTTAGAGGACTGAACTCCTGTCTCTCTCAGCAGGGGGAAGGTAAGGGGAACATTCAGACATTAAATTTCTAAGGACAGTATACTGACAACCTACCCAGGGTGCTTCTGCAAATTGACAGAAACTCTTGAGTTTCTGTCATCTGACTGAGTCAAGACCCATTGTCCCACCCCTTTGTCCTTCATAAAGCATCTGCTGATGCCCTTCCAGCCTGAGCTACTCCACTGGAAGCCAGGAACGGGACACAGGACAAGGATCTCAGCTGCTGGTAAGTTAGAAGTCTCACAACTTCAAAATGATTATTTGAACATCTACTGTGAGGCAGATACTGCCTAACCTCTAGAGCTGGCTGTTCAGTATAGACTACCCTGCCACATATGGTCATTGAACTCTGGCTAGTCTGATCCAAGATGTATTGTAGTATAAAATGCATTTAGTATATTCAAAGACTTAGTAAGAAAAAAGGATGCAAAATAGCTCATGAAAATTCTTAGAATGGTTATGTTCAGATATTTTTGACATGCTGAGTGAAATAAAATATACTATTAAAATTAAATACATTATTAAAATTAATTTATTTTACTTTAAAATATTGTAAGTCACATCCGAGGTTCTCATTTATGGTTCTATTAGACAATGTTACGCTAGAGATAGTCCAATTGAAAGAACTTGGTAGTCTTCTGGAGCATACATGTTAATATGGAGGGTATTTGGAAAAAAAATAAATTAATGGACGAATAAACAAAAATAGTACCTGGTGAGATAGGCTGTACTTGGGTTGGCTGCTTATCACTGTGGGTCAGAGATGACCTCTCTGATGATATAATATCTAAGCTCAGATAAGAATATTTAGAAAGAGCCAGATAGAAAGATTAAAAGAAAGAGAATGGTACGCAGAAAGGACAGAGGATGTAAAAGCCCTGACATGGCAATGAGCTTGTCATGTTCAGGAATCAAAGGAAAGCAGTGTGGATCCATCACAGTGGGTGAGAGGACAGTGGAGGTGTGAGGGTGAGGGATACACAGGGCAGATACAGGAGTGCTTGGTAAGCTTGGGTTAGGAGCCTTGAAGCCATTAGAGAGTGTGGAGCAGAATAATGTCATGATATGATTTGTGTTTTTAAAAGACCATTTGGCTTCTCTCAAGAAAATGGACTGAGGAAGAGTGACAGCATCAGTAGCAAGAACAAGCTATTTGCAAAGTTAGTGCCAATAAACAGCCTGAAGAGAGACATGGACAAAGGTAGTGGTCATAAGATGATTCCAGGTGTGGATTCAGTTGTTTTTTAGATAAAATCGATTGGCTCAGCTTGGATTGGGTGGTCAGGGAAGAGGATTTCAAGGATCAGTGTTAGATTTAGAGCTTTACAACTGAATGTTTAAGCTCCAAATAGACACAGATTATTGAAAAAGTGGCAGATATGGGAGAAAGGAAGAATTAAGAGGTTGGTTCAGGCAATGTTAGGTTTGAGGTACCTATGGAATTTCCATAGGGAGATGCCAAAAACTCTGTTGGTTATATCAGGCTAGAGCTCCAGAAAAAAGCTAAGGCAGATTACATAGATCACAAGTTATTACTGCAGTATTATAAGCCATAAGACTGGATATCACCTGTAGAAAAACTAAAGGATGGAAGGAGGTAGGTATAAGTCTTTGGACACCCCAAAACTTAGAGATAAATTTAGAGGAGCAAAAGCTAGAAATTTGAACTGGGGAAAGTGGCCAATTGAGCTATAAAGATAATCAAGAGGGTTTTGTGTGTACTTTATCATGTCAAGGCCTAAGAAAAATGTGTTTTAAGAAAGAGAAAGGGGTCTAATGGGTCTCATGTCACAGAAATATTAGGATAAGAACTGAGAAGGCCTCACTGGAGTCAGTGACATAAGGCCATATGCATCCTTACTGAGAGCACAGTCCATGGAGTGCAAAGGACCGAAGACAACTGGAGTGCGGTTAGGAGGAAAGGGGAGGGGAGGAGGTGGACACACGGCATCTTCAAGCCTGGCTGTGAATCCTCCTCACTGAAACCATCTTCTAGAGAAACAGGGTGGAAGCTGGAAAGGGATATGAGCTGAGGATGGATTCTTTGTTGAGGGAAGGGATACGATCATGTTTATGTTGTAGAATGATCTAAAAGAAAGATAATCTTGGGGCTGTGCTGCAAGAAAAGAAAAGGTACAGTGCATGAGGGAAATTCATGGGAAGGTGAGAGGGTGAGGAATCCAGAGCAAATGTGGGAGGGAGTAAATGAGAACTCTTGAATGGAATAAACAAGAACTCTCTACTCGCTGTAACACGTGCAGATAATTTGAAGGTTTGGGTGAGAAAAGGCTAAAACGTTCACAACTAATTGTTACCATTTTCTCATTGAAATAATGAGGCAGGGGTATCCGCTGAGAGCAGGGATTGGAAAGTTAGTTACTTTGAAGAGAAAGCAGAACTAAAATAATTATTTCAAACATGGAAACACTAATATGCTAAAGATAAGAGTACGCTAACAAGGAAGTGCTAAGCGTTCATGTAAAATCCGTGGTCATAAATCCAGCTGCACCGGTTAACAATTGTGATGTTAGACAAGTTACTTCCCCTCCCAAGGCCACATTTCCTCTTGTAATACACAATGATGATACTTATCCAAAAGCCAGGATGTTGACTTTGGAGATGATCAAATGTATTATACTATGACTGGCAACTTTTAAGGGCTCACCAAATGCCAGCCATCATAATCCATCCAAGTACCATCTGGGGCACACAGGTTCTCTCCCCCACCCTGCAACTATGCAGGGACCATATTTCACAAATTTGCCTCACTGACCTTCCCTCATCTGTCATTGCACAATCATCCTCCCTTGTTGCATCAAAATTATAAACGTACAATTTAGAGATTATTGAGCTCATCATATCTTCTGAATGTCTTTTAGCATGCTGAGTGGGTAGAGAAAGCCTGTTGAGGAAGTAGGTGGTGGGAGAAAGTTAAGAGTGCATTTCTGGTGGAAGCCATCAGCTTGAACACAAATTCAGGTTCTATCTCCTTCTAATTGGGGGCTTTAAACAATGGGACCAGTTTAAGTCTTCACTCCCTCATCTGTGCAATGGTTATACCAATGGTATCTAACATGATTCCATATTTACAGTGTCCCAGAGTATGCTCAGTGCTTTACACAGATTCACACTTCCTATAAAGAGCCATATGAGAGGAGTTGAGATGAGGGTTAATAGAAGAGCTCTGGGCTACACAAAGTGACCATACAGAAAGTAGTGACTATGATTGTTATGAGCATTGTTCTTGATCTGAACTTGAACTCATACACTGCATGGATCAGGACTGAGTCCCAGGACACAGCACAGAGATTAATGAGCACCAGAGTTCCCATGTCTCAGCCTAAAAGATTTCCATGTGTATTCTCATCTGACCCTCATCTAAAAGCCAGTGCTCACCACAAAGCCACCCCATTCTCTAGAAGAGGAAACCAAAGAGATGTCACGGAGTCCGCCCTCATGTTGGGCATAAGTCAGACATGAGATTAGAATAAGGATGACCTAACTGCTGTGCCCAGTGCTCATACTGTAACAGTGACTTTCAACTGTGGATGACTTTCCCCCTCAGGGAGCATTTGACACTTGGTTGTCGCAACTGGAGAGGGTTGCCTTTGGGGTCTAGCAGGAGGCCAGAGATGCAGTTAAACATCTTAGAATGTTCTGGACAGTCCCCCACAACAAAGAATTATCCAGCCTCAAATGTCAATGGCATCAAGGTTAGGAAACCCTGAACTACATTTAGCAATGTCACATAGAAGACTCAATGAAAGTGACTGGTGAAAAGAGAAAGGGAGAAAGACAAGAAAGGAGGGAATGAGGCAAATTGTCATATCAGGGTATGCTCATCCCCAGATAACCTTGGGGGAACCCTTGAAAGGCAACACTGGAGAGTGACAAACGTGGTGGCTCTGGAATTGTTTTGCTCTGGCTTTCAGAACGTACTGCCACCACAGACTGGCTGGGCATAGTGGTGAACACACTGCTGAAACCTCTGGGCCAGGGTTTCCCCTTGGTAAGAGAGGGATGATAGATAATGGATGTTCCATATTATTACAAGGGTTAACTGAATAGATGCTAAAAATTGCTATTTCTCCTCGGGAGGCAGAATAGCCTAGGCCGAAATATTATGTACATGTTCACGGCCATAGAAAATAACACTGGCTGTTAGGCAGATTTTTTTTTCTTTTTGCTGAGCCTTCCTGCCACCTGTGGGCAGCTTAGCAGCAGCTCAGCTTGGGCCAGGATGAAACCGGCGACCCTGTTGCTCAGAGCTCGCATTCTTGAGTTAGGCAGATTTTTTGAATGGGGTTCGTGAAAGTGCATTTTGACAGCCACATAGAATGTTCTGATAAAGTTCATACCACAGCATAAGAAAATTTGTTGGTCAAGTGTCATGACCAAGTGGGTCACACAGACATTGGGTTGAATCTGGAGGCAATACTTGTAGATGTGACCTGGTATAAAGGCATAAATGACACTTTTGTGCATTATCATTCTTAAGAGCAAGGAAATTTATCCCAGAACTTCCCCAGAATATCTTCCTGAGTGTTAGTGTCCAGGATTTAGTCAGGTGCCCACTGCTAAAAGGATCCCTTGCAAAGCAAAGGGGATTCCAGCTACTACAGAATCTATCAGGATTTGCCTCAAAAGATGAAGAGAAACACATTCCCTGAAAGAAGAGTAATGCAACAAATTGGGGTGTAGTTAGCAGAGAAGGATGCTGATTGAGTGGACAACCAGCAATATCTGTCATAGTTGAGTGTGAAGAAAAGAATTGGATTTCAGGTCCAGCTGAGTTGAAGGCCATTCTGTACCATGTGTTACATAAGTCACCTACGGCAGGTCTCAGAATTGCTTTGAATACCAACTTATTTTTATGAAAGTAGAAATAATGAACATTGTAAAGTTGTATGTAGATCAAACTGGATCCCCATGAATATAACTAGATCTCCACTTAATGTAATACCATCTCTAATAAGAATCCCCACAAATACAACTAAACCTGCTACTTTCATATTCTTTATGCCACAGACACTAAAGCTAGACAATGGGTGAAAACCTTTGCATCCCAAGCAGAGAAGAGCTCCATATCAATCACAGATGATGAATAACAGAGGGTTGAATGCAGAGACAGGGCCCCTTTGCTCTGCCTCCTGCACAGAATCCACAGGATGCAACACATTACTACATATTACCAGTAACCGTTCAAGATACTCTTTAACTATAAATTTAAACCACTCGCTGAAGCTTTAATTTGAAGATGAACCAAACAATAGGTCAAGTGTTCTCACACAGGAAGGGCCAGGAGCTGGGAGTCTGGGGCACCTGGGGCAGGAGAAGGTTGCAGAGCCTGCCAGCACCTATGCACTGAGTCATGGGTGGAAGAAGATGTGACCCTACTGACTCCGAGTCTAGTGCTTCCCTCACTGTTCACAGCTAAAGATGCCACCCATCAACTTTCTGTAGTCCACACACATCAGCTCAGTGTCGGCTGATGGACAGGAGCCTTGTAACCCTCTTGCTTAAGTAATCAGCTTGATATGTGGATTGCATGGTCACAATCATGGGAATATGGAGATCTATCCTTTCCCAAGGGGACAGCCAAGAGAGCACCAAATTTACAGTATGACTGACCACAGGTTTGGTAGAGTGGTATCCTGTTAGGAGTGGGGGCCATAGTGGATAGAAGGTGATGTGGGCCTGAATAGGGATGCTGTAGGTGGCTTCACAGCTGAGCAATGGCCATTGTTGAAATGTTGCAGGTGTGGGCAAGATGGAAACCAACTTCTCCAGCCCTGTGAACGCACCAGAAGAGATACTCGATGCATCTTCTGGCTACCATGCTATAGAGATCTACTTATTAGTGTCATTTGGAATCATCTTTGTGCTTGGCTTCCTGGGTAATGGGCTTGTGATCTGGGTGACTGGATTCCGGATGGCACGCACTGTCACAACCTTGTGTTACCTGAACCTGGCCTTAAATGACTTCTCCTTCACTGTCACTTTACCATTCCTCATGGTCTTAACTGCAATGAGAGGACAATGGCCTTTTGGCTGGTTCCTATGCAAGGTTGTTTTCACAATGGGCGACATGAACCTGTTTGGAAGTGTTTTCCTCATTGCTTTCATTGCTCTGGACCGCTGTATTTGCGTCCTGCATCCAGTCTGGGCCCAGAACCACCGCACTGTAACTCTGGCTAGAATAGTGATCATTGTACCCTGGATTCTTGCACTAGTCCTTACCTTTCCAGTTTTCTTCTTCGTAACTATAGAAAGTGATGAAAAAAATAATACATACTGCCTTTCGAACACTGAGTTCTTCAGTGACAATGATGAAATGAGTTGGAAGATGATCTCCACCACAGTTGCAGCGATGGGGATCATCCAGTTTGTCATTGGCTTCATTATGCCGATGTCCATCATTGCTATCTGCTATGGGCTCATAGCTGCCAAGATCCACAAAAAAGTCATGATAAATTCTAGCCGTCCCTTACAAGTCCTCACTGCTGTCATGGTTTCCTTCTTCCTTTGTTGGTTCCCCTTTCAACTGATTCTTTTTCTGGGTAGAATCTGGATTAAAGAGATAGCACTTGAAGGTAAGTACAGCATCATTTTGCTCCTGAGGGTCCTGACGACCCCCCTGGCATTCTTAAACAGTTGCCTCAACCCAATTCTCTATGTCTTCATGGGCCAAGACTTCCGAAGGAGACTGATCCACTCCCTGCCTGCCAGTCTGGAGAGGGCCCTGATTGAGGACTCAGCTGAGACCATTGACACAACAACCAAATCTGCTTCACCTCCCACAGTGGCCCAGCTACAGGAAATGTGAGGGGCGGGGAACATTTCTGAGCTGTCTGCTCCAACCCTGCTCCCAGTTACAGCTTCTTCTTTCCTTGGGTCATACCGAGCCACTCATCTTGAAAAATAATTTGGTGTCCCCTGATTTGGGTGATGAAATGGACATAGGGCACTATTGGTATCAATTTTTGTTTGAGGATCTCAGCCTATACCCTGGGGAGAGTAGAGGTGGGAAGAGAACAAGGGGAGAGAAGAGACAGAGTGATGGGGAATTTGTAAACTTAGATGAGAGAATACATTAAGGGGAAAACTTTAGTACTTCACCATTAAGTAAGATGTTTGCTGTAGATTGTTTTCAGCTATTTTGTATCTGACCACAGAAGTTTCCTATTTGTAGTTTACTAAGAGTTTTCTTCTTTTGTTAATCAAGAATGCTATTGGGTTGTATCAAATGAATTTTCTGCATATATTAAGGTGATCATATTATTATCATTTTGCTTACATCATCATAAATGATACTAATTTTTGAATGTTAAGTTAGCTTTGCAGTTTTAGAATAAACCACACTTGGTCCTGATGTATTTTACATATTTATAGTTAACATCACTAGATTGGTTTAGAATTTTTGCACTTATGTTTATGTAAAAATGGGTCTATTCTTTTACTTTCTTCTAATGTCTGTGCAAGGTATTAAATCAAACTTATAATGGCCTCCTAAAAAGACCTGGGAAGTGATTTCTCTGATTCTATTCTCTGATGCCATGTCTTTTATAAATGTTTAGAAAAGTTCACCAGTGAAGCTAGTTGGGTCTTGGGTTTTCTTTATGGCAGGGCTTTTAATAACAAGTTCAATATATTTAACACTTAATGGACTAGTCAGATTTTCTATTTCCTCTTTTGTCAGTTTTGGTAAACTGTGACTTTCAAGGAATTTAGCCATTTTATCCAAACTGTCAAATTAATTGATGTGAAACAGTATAACTGTACAGTACTTAGTATGGTTTCCAACACATAATGAGAATGTAAGCTATCTGAGGGAAAGAATTTTTGTCTGCATTGTTCACTAATGGATCCTGATACCCTATTTGTAAAATAATGCTTAGTATATGATAGACACTTAATAAATAGTTATTGATTTAATGAATCAATAAATAATAGTATCACCCAGGTGTCAAGTGAGAACCTTTAATGTCTTGTTAAAATTAACTCTGAATTGATTATGAATTGGGCAATATCCATTGTACTTTCACTCCTATTCCCAAAATCTTTACAAATTCCCCTGTGGTTTATATATTTAAGAACACCTCAGATTTTGAGTTTCTATTTTGAATAAAGTACTCTGACTAAATGTAGATGTATGTGTTTATTTTGAAATAAATCAATCTACAATAGTAATCAGCTTATTTTTTTCCTGAAACTAATCACTCATACACTGTCCCTTATTCTATAGCATACTTTCCTTACTCATTGGCAAAAGAAAGAACTCAAATAAATATTATAATGCAACACACACACACACACACACACACACACACACACACACACACACACACACACACAAATCTTAGTCCCTGGTTCTGGCACAGGGTTTCTAAACCCTTGCGTTTCCTGAGTGATAAAAGTGTTTTTTTGGGCCGGCCGAGTGGCGCATTGGTTAAGAGCTGGCTTGGGATGCCAGAGGTCCCTGGTTCGGATTGCACATATGGGGGCCTGTGACACTGCCCTCTACAGCTAAGATGCTGAACAACAGCTCAACCTGGAGCTGGGCTGCTGTGAGTCACCGGAGATGGCATAGGCTGCAACCAGTGCTGCAGTGGGTTGCTATGGGCTTCCATGTGTAGCCAGCAGCCAGCGTGAGCGGCCAGCAGCCGCAGTGAGCAGCCGTCCAGAAGCCAGTGACTGATTTGCCTCGCCCGGGAAGAGCACAATGATGGTGCCAAGTTGGGCCAGTGAAGCAACGTCCTCCACAACTAGACTATAGAACAAAATGACAGCAACTTATCTGTTCCTCTTCCCCCAATTCCCCAGCACTGTTCCAATTCCGCAATAAAAATCTTAAAAAAAAAGTGTGTTTTTTCATTCATAAGGAGCCCCTTTTGATCACATCAGAATTTATGCTAATGAGGTGAGTTAGAGTGGGCCTCTAGGTAGACTCAGTAGGCCAGGTGTTTGAAGCTTTGGAATTTTCATCCCCAACCACTGACCTCTGAGAATGGAGGTGGGAGGGGGCTAGACATTGAGCTCTATAAAACCTCTTTTATATCTTAAAACAAACACTTCCTTAATCCCCACTGTGCATACTTCTGTCTAGCCACTTATTCATTATTAATTTTATTTAATTTAGTAAGTAAATTAGTTTACTTAATATGTGATGTCATTGTGTGAGGCTCTAGAAATATATTAATGAGAAAAATATAAAATAAAATAAAGACATGGTGTACACTAATCAAGCAATAATAGTAATAGATAGCCAATTTAAAACTGTGATAAATGTTTTAAAGTAAAAACAGTGCTATAAAAAGAAGTACTTATCTTTTGGACCTGACATAGTCTGGAAATTCAGAGAAAGCTTTCCTAAAGGAACAATCAGCTTTGAAGCAATAAATGTGGAGGGATAGATTTCCAGGTGCAGGGAACAGCATGTGGAAATCCACAGCATAAGGGAATCCTACAGCTATGTAGCTGGGGTGGAGAAGGCAAAGGGGTATTGGAGCAAGATGCCTGGAGAAGTGAACAGTTCTTCACCCCAAACAAAGGACAATCATTGGATATTTTAAGCAAGAGAATGGCACAATTAGATTTAAGTCTGGAAACATTTACTCTAGCACTATACAGGGAATGAATTGGAAGATAAGAGTAGATGAAGGATGACCAGTTATTCCAAGAGTCCAGAAATTTAGGAAAGACATAAAGGTAGATTAATCTAAAATGGCGGTACTGAATAGGAACTAATTATGAATTCAGGATAAATTTATGAAGGAAAGCTGAGAGTGCTTGTTAAATAATTTGATGTAGGAGGGAAATATCAAGGTTGATGCCCATTTTTCTGGCATTCATAACTGAAAGGATGGAGTGGACTGACTGAGGTGAGAGATGGAAGCATGCACAGTGGGGGCTAAGAAAGTATTTGTTTTAAAATATAAACAATTAAGTGTGCTTGTGTTGATAAAAATAAAGCCAATAGAGAGGTAAAAATTAAAGATAGAAGAAAAAGTGAAGTTCCTGATAAAAGCATAGGTTTAAGGATTGGACTGTCATTGGAGAGGCAACACATTTTCTATTATAAACAGAAGAGAATGAAAGAAAGTTAGATTGCATATGTAAGAATTTCATAAGATTGTGGCAAGAATTTGCAAGATCACCTGCCTAGAATTATTTTTTAAATTTATTTTTATTTTTTAAAGATTTTTATTAAATATAGCTAACATACAATATTAGTTTTGGGGTACACCATAGTTATTCAACATTTATATACCTAAAGAGGTGACCACCATGTTAAGTCCAGCAACCATTGACACTGTACCATGTTATAACAATATTTTTTACTATATTTCTTATGTTGTACATTGCATCCTAATGACTTATTTGCTTTATACCTGGAAATTTGGACCTCTTATTCTCCTTCCTCTTCCCCTCTTTTTTAATTTTTCAATTACACTTGACATTTGGCATTATTTTATATTAATTTCGGAGGTATAGCATAGTGGTTAGACACATATAATTTAAGAAATGATCCTCCTGACTAGTCTGGTACCCACCTGGCACTATACCTACTTATTACCATATGATTGACTATATTTACTAAGCTGTACTTTACATCCTGATGATTACTTTGTAACAACTAATTTGAACTTCTTAATTCCTTACCCTTTTTCACCCACCAAACCCCCAATCTGGCAACCATCAAAATGTTCTCTGCATCTATGAGTTTATTTCTGTTTCGTTTATTTTGTTCTTTAGATTCCATATGTAAGCAAAATCACATAGCATCCATCTTTCTCTGCCTGACATACTCCACTCAGCACAATACCCTCCAGATCCATCCAAGCTGCCACAAATGGCAAAAACCCATTCCTTGCCATGGCCAACCAACATTTCATTGCATATATGTACCATGTCCTCTTTATCCATTCATCCATCAATGAACACCCAAGCTGCCTCCACATCTTGGCCATTGTAAACAATGCTGCAATGAACATATGAATTCACATGTCCCTTCAAAATAGTGTTTTGGTTTTTTAAAAATAAATACCCAGAAGTGGGATTACTGGGTCCTCTTTGTCTCTTGTTATAACCTTTGTTTTAAAGCCTATTTTGTCTGGTGTAAGTATTATTACTCCTGCTTTTTGTTGTTTTTGTTCCCATTCTCATGAAATACCTTTTTCCATCCCTTCACTGTCAGACGGTGTGTCTTTCAATATGAAGGGAATCTCTTGAGGGCAGCATACATAAGGGTCTTATTTTCTTATCAATTCTGCCCCCTTATCTTTTTCTTAACATAATTTTTTTTCAGATTTTTATTGGGGACTTGGGGAGTGGGAACAGCACTGGGGAATTGGGGAAGGGGAACAGACAAGTTGCTGTCGTTTTTGTTCTTCAGTCTAGTTGTGGAGGACGTTGCTTCACTGGCCCAACTTGGCACCATCATTGCGCTCTACCCCGGACGAGGCAGATCGGTCGCCGGCTTCTGGACAGCCACTCACGGCGGCTGCTGGCCGCTCATGCTGGCTGCTGCCTACACATGGTAGCCCATGGCAACCCACTGCAGCAGGGGCTGCAGCCCACGCCATCGCAGGTGACTCACAGCAGCCCAGCTCCAGGTTGAGCTGTTGTTCAGCATCTTAGCTGTAGAGGGCAGTGTCACTGGCCCTCATATGTGGGATCTGAACCAGGGCGCTCTTGGTGTCCCAAGCCAGCTCTTAACCATCATGCCACTCGGCCGGCCCAGTCCCCTTATCTTTTGATTGGAGCATTTAATCCATTTACATTTAAAGTAATTGTTGATAGATATGTGTTATTGCCATTTTATTATTCATCATTTTGATCTTCCCTTCTCCTCCTCCCCCTTCTCTTCCTCCTAAAAGAAGTCCTGTTAATATTTCTTGTAATACTGGTTTAGTGATAATGAACTCCTTTAGCTATTTCTTGTTGGCAAGATCTTTATCTCCCCTTCAATTTTCAATGACAGTTTTGCTGGGTATAGTAATTTTAGCTGTAGGTCCTTTCTTTTCATCACTTTGATATTTCATGCCATTTCCTTCTGGCCTGCAAAGTTTCTGTTGAGAAATCAGCCAATACTCTTATGGGAGCTCCCTTGTACGTCCCATACTGCTATTCCCTTGCTGCCTTTAAGATTCTTTCTTTGTCTTGAACCTTTGGCATTTTAATAATGATGTGAATTGGTGTGGGCCTCTTTCAGTTCATCTTGTTTGGGACTCTGCACTTCTTAAATGTGTGTCTATTTCATTCACCAAGTTAGGGAAGTTTTCTGTCATTATATATTCAACTAGTCTTTCAATTACTTGTTCTGTTCGCATCTCCTTGTGATGCAAATGCTGGTATGCTTGATGCTGTCCCAGAGGCCCTTTAAACTATCCTCATTTTTTGGGGGGGGGGATTTTTTTTTTCTTTTTGCTGTTCTGATTTGGTGTTTTCTTCTACCTTATCTTCTAAATAGCTGATTGGATCCTCTTCTTCTTCTACTCTGTTGCTTCCCCATAATCTATTCTTAATTTCAGTTACTGTATTCTTCATTTCTGACTGAATATTTTTTGTTTTCTATCTCCATTTTTATGTTTCCTATCTCTTTGTTGAAGTTCGTTCTGAGGTGATTAAGCATCTTAATAACCAGTGTTTTGAACTCTACGTCTGATAGATTGCTTGTCTCCATTTTGTTTCCCTCTTTTTCTGGAGCTTCATTCTGTTCTTTTATTTGTCTTGCCATTTTGGCATCCTCCCTGTGTTTGTTTCTACGTATTAGGTAGGGCTGTTATGTCTCCCAATCTTAGTAGAGCCTTATGTAGTAGGTGTCCTGTGGGGCCCAATGGTGTAGTCCCCCTGGTCACCTGAGCTGTATACTCCAGGTGTGTTCCTTGTGTGGGTTTTGTGTGCCCTCCTGTTGTAATTGAGTCTTAGTTGGTATTTGGACATCAATGGGAGGGATTGACCCTCTCGCTGATTGGTTGTGAGGACTAGCCATGACTACAGTGAAGGAGCTGTTGTGCAGAGGCTGACCCTATGGCTCAGAATTTACTTTAGCAGGGCTCTGTTGCCTGCCCAGTCTGCCGTTTTGGTGTGTCATCCTTGGAGGTAGCTGGATGATGACCCAACTCTGTGGAAGCTGGCCACAGGGCATGCCAGTCCCAGGGCCTCCTGGGAGAGGCCCTGCTGCAAGCCAAGTTCAGCCACAGCCTATGCCCTGCCCTGGGCCATCTGGCATAAGCCACAAAGCAATCCACAAATGGCCACCAGCTACACTAGGCTTGGAGGTTCCTTAAAAGGGAAAGCTATAAACCAAGGCTAACTGCTGCTACTGCTAAGCTTGGGGCTGCTTAGCAAGAGATATGGGGCATGTTGAATCCAGATTCTGTTTGTTTGGGTTTTGTGAAACTTTGAGAGCTTTTGGGAAAGTCTGAAGCATGAGCCAAGATGGGAATTTGTATAGAAAAGCCGCTAGAAGCCATTTGGGTGTGCCCACAAGTTGGATCACCACGGCGGGATGAACAGTGTTAGCCAGGGTGATGGAAACTCAGATATGGTGGCTGCCCTTGTCTACATGTTGGCAAGGGGGAGGGCTCTACAAAGAAACAATAGTTTCTGCCAGCCCTTCTGTCTCAGAGAAATCTACCCCTCCAGCCCTCGCCCTGCAGCCAGGCAACTAAGTTCCTCCCTGTATGTCCTTGGCACTTTTTGAGCCACTGTCCCAGCATATGAGCTCAGAGTGAGTGAGTCCATCAGCAAGTAAGTCCGTGCACAGCCCCTTTAAGAGGAATGCCTGGGACTCCAGCCACCCTCCATCTTACCCAGCCACAATCTCCACTGGTTTTTGCAGCCAGAAGTTGTGGGGGCTTCTCTCCCTGGCACTGGAACCCTAGGCTGGGGAGCCTGGTGTGGGGGCTGGGACCTCTCATTCCTCCAGGGCGACCTCTGCAGCTGAGATATCTCTCCCAATTTTTAACAGTCACATGCGGGTGTGAGACCAGCCCGTTCCACATCTCCCCCACTCCTACCAGTCTCAAGGTAGCTTTTTCTATATGTCCTTAGTTGTACGACTTTGGTTCAACTAGACTTCAGGTGATTCTCAACAATGGTTCTTCTGTAGGTTAGCTGTAATTTTGATGTGGTCCTGAGAGAAGGCAAGCACAGCATTTACCTACTCCTCCATCTTGACCAGAAATCTCCCCAGTGCATTATATATAGTTATTTATATGAAAGAGGAAGAAAAAGAGGAGAGGAGATAAGGGCTCAGAGGTTGGCAGAGCGTAGAAAAGGTTTGAGGTAGCTATGGTGGAGAATGAGAATGGGAAGAACTCTATCAAAATTAGAATGGATGTTGGATAATATCCAGGACTCAATTGAATAAGAGGCTGCAAATTGTTAGTGGAAGACCTATCTGCTTGGTGGTGTGATATTCTCTAATAGCTCGGAGCAGTTCAAGTATAAGAATGGAGACAGACTTTAGGGCTCTTGCTACATGAGTATAATGAAAGGACAGAGAATTGCAGGTGCTGGTAAACAGAACTGTCATTTGCTAAACGAGTATCTTTCCAAAACCATTTTATTTGCATACTTTCTTGTTTTTTCACTTTTTTTTAATTGTTAGTTTCAGGTGTACAAAACAATGCAATAGTTATCCTTTTCACCTTCCCAAAGTAACAACCCCCCTTCCCCCCCTCTACTTCCCTCCCACCCCTGATATCATATATTTGCTTACTTTCTTATTTTATTGGAATCTCTTTTCAAATTGTATCAGAGTTCTTTCCTGGTGATTTTAATTCAAAATATTCTTTCTCTTTTGATTTTTTATTTCCTTAACACGATGTATTGTCCTCTTTGGTTTTTGTTGTTGTTGTTGTTTTTGTTTTGTTTTGTTTTGTTTTGTACTCCACTATCTTGGAACTTCTTTACCTCCTCTTTGTTCTTGACATTACCTAATTTAGTAATTACTCTATGTTATTGTTTCTTTTCCACCCTTCTTCCCACCCTGCTACTCACCCTCCCTACCTTTATTATATCTATTTCTCCCCTTTATACTATATGAGAGTAGAGAATTCTTTTTTTTCTTTTTTTTAAATTGGGGAATGGGGGAGAGGAACAGTGTTGGGGAATTGGGGAAAGAGACCAGCCAGGTTGTTGTTCGTCAATCTTAATTGTGGAGGGCGCCAGTCGCCAGCTCATGACCTCTAGCTCAAGGTGCTGTGCTCAACCATCCCATGCGGGAGTCAAATCTGGCAGCCTTGTTGTTAAGAGTGCATGCTCTACCCACTGAGCCATCCGGGTGGCAGCTCAGCTCAAGGTGCCAAATTCACTCTTAGTTGCAGGCGGGCATAACCCACCATCGAACAGACAGTCTTGTTGTTAGGAACACGTGCTCTCACCAGCTGAGCCATCCTGCCGCCTGTTGGCAGCTCAGCGGCAGCTCAGCTTGGGCATAGCATCACTGGCCCACGTGGGAATTGAACTGGTGGCCCTGTAGTTCAGAGCTCGTGCTCTTAAGCTAACTCTTAACCAACTGATCCACTTGCCCAGCCTGAGAATTCTTTTTTTTTTTAATTTTAAACTCCAGCCCTAAGTGTTTGTGGAACATAACAGGACCTTAATCAATATTAAATTTTATTAATTATTTAAATAATTATTACAAGACCAGAGCAAAAGAAAACTTATAAAAAAACTTTGGAGTGGGGGTGGGGTAGGGACATACAAACTGAAAAGTCATATTTTCAAGGCTGATTAGTGTACATTTCATATGCAGTGTGTTTAGTTTGTGCTAATTTGTTTAAATTTTTTAAAATTTAAGCATTGACATATTGTTGGCTTATTTAATTGTCACAATAGCCCTCTGAAGGCCTCTTCTTGCAGATTCACAATCTGAATTTAAGACCAAACTTTTCTATGACTTCTGTGAATTTTTCTATTGCACTTTCATAGATTTGTTCTACAGTTATACACTTTTTCCCCATGATTGTCTTTATCACAATGTACTGAATTATTTATTTACAGTTTGTCTCTTACTATTAATATCTAGGGAATTCTTAAGATAAACTTCATTTGCACACTTTTTTCTTTATCCCTTAATACAGTCTGGCCCGATTAAATTTGAATAAATATGTGTTGAATGAATGAATGAATGAATGAATGAATCTCCATTAGTCAGAGAATTAGCCCTTGCAGTGGTTAATTGATTTACCCAAGGCCAAAGAAATGATAAGGGAAGGGGCCCTGACTTTCCGATACCGATTGTCAGGTTTATTATACTTGAGTCATGGATTTATATTCCTAGAACTGCCGATTGAATTTAATATTTTCAAAAAAAATCTGAGCATGAGCCACTTAAATTTCCCAATTTAAATTCAGAGCCCATTAAGCCCTCTGTTTTGTTTTGCACATTTTATATCTTTCTGTGCAAATGTTTCTTACATTAGTTGCTTTAAAGCAAAGAAGCATGTTTATGTAAACAGTAGTACACAGCAGTGTCATACAGGTAAATGAGATGTCCTCTTGTACCACAAAAATCCTTGGGGGCTGCAGAATTCCAAATAAAATGTCTCTTTGAATAATATTTTAAAATTATTTTTACAGGAAAAATTCCTGCCATAAATGCTTATTTGAAAGGACTTAATATAATAATAGAGGTATCTTGAAAACTTTTTAGTTATTAGTTCATTATACTACATTGTTTTGTAAACCAGGTAATCTTAAATCAGGGTAGAATACTATTCCTTTCAGGGGCATTGGGCCAAACGAAGTTTGGCAAATATTAGGTACAGGTAAAAGGCACAGGTTTCATGCTCAAAATATGTAGGCAAAGTTTAGAAATTTAGATATTTACTCTCCATAAAAATAAATCAACTAAAATGTTGGGATTTCATGAGGTGAAAAGTAATAAACACACAAATCAAATGGGAAAAACCAGGAGTCCAGAGATATAAAATATCAAATATACCATATTTCCCCATGTATAAGACGCTCCCATGTATAAGATGCACCTTAATTTTGGGGCCCGAAATTTGAAAAAAAAGGTATTACATAAAGTTATTGAACTCAAGTTTTATTCATCATAAAATTCATACAACTCCTCATCACTGTCAAAACTCCCAACCATTAGCTTGTACACATCTGTGTCTGATGACAAATCACTGTCTTCACATATTGCTTCGTCCTCATTTCCACCTATGGCATTTGAAATGCCACACTTCTTAAATGACTTGACAATGATCTACAACTACTGTATAAGACACACCCAGTTTTTATACCCCAAATTTTTCGAAACAGGGTGCGTCTTATACATGGAGAAATACAGTATATCAAATAATATGAATATGCCTAGTTCTAGGGTGGCGATTTTATCCTCTGAATTATTTTATAATCCCTACTTAGGTAAAATGAAGCCTCCAGGGACTGGTTATTGGGACTCATTCTTCTTAAGGTTCTAATGAAGGAATACATGAAGGAAGCAGTAGGTGTGATCCAATTAGTTCTGTGACCTAAAACAACTGAACCAACTACTCTACTCCCCCATTTTCTATCATATGAGCTTGTTGTGAGACTCCAACAATAAAAATGAAATAGTCAATACCTCCAACCTCATAGAGTATAGCAAGGAGTAAACTGTCAAAATTTGCCCTAAGGACTGCAGGTAAACAAGAGACTTAGTGGTTCAGACCAACATCACTCCAGCAATACAAGTAGCCTGCACATCAGCATAGTTGCAGCAATTTCCCTACCCCAAGTCCATGGGACAGCACAGTAGGCCTCAATGGACCCTACACATGCAGTGCATTATGTTGTAGCTGTGAAATCTAGAGCTTAAGGAAACCCCTGGTTTTATAGCAAGAGCAAGCAAGCCAGCCAGCTACGTAAATAATCCTGAAAAATGACTGAGCAAAACAGAAATTGGTACCTTACAATTTTGATACAATCAGTACAAATTTTAGGAACACAAAAGGCCCAAGGTGGACTGCCTAACAACAGAAACAACTTTGAAAAATAAAAATCATTATTACCTAAGATAAATAAAAAATATGTCTGTGTAAATGTATGTTTATAGCAGCATTATTCATAATAGCCAAAGAGTGGAAAAACCTCAACTGCCTATAAACTGAAGGATAACAAAAGGTGGTATACCTCTCTAAAATGGAATATTATTCAGCAATAAAAAAGAATAAAGTGCTGAAACATGCCACACATGGATGAAACTTGAGAATATTATGTTAAGTAAAAGAAGCTATTCACAAAAGATCAGATATTGTAATGATTCTATTTACATAAAAATCCCAGAATAAAAAAAATACATAGAGACAGAAAGTATAATACTGGTTGCCTAGTTCTGAAAGGTGGGAGAGAGTGGCAATGAGAAATGATTGTTAATAGATACAGAATTTTGGGGGGTAATGAAAATGTTTTGTATTAGATTGGGATGATGATTGAATAAGTGTGTGTATATTAAAAACTAATGAATGGTTAAGTGGGTGAATTTTATACTATGTGAATTACACCGTAGTTAAGCTTTTTGTTTCTTTAGAAAACATTAAAGATGCTTAATGTGAAAAAAAAACCGAACTCTTGAACAATGAGATTTAATGAGCTTCTAGGTTAGTGAACACATCTACATGTTGGGAAGGTGGCGTACCCTGAGAGAACATGGATATCCTACAGCCCATACCTTGCCCTATGCATTTCTTCTATTTGACTAGTCTTGACTTATATCCTTTATAAAGAACTGTTTTGTTTTGTTTTGCTTTGCTTTTGTTTATTTGTTTGTTTTTAAAAGAAGTAAGCCTTTATTTTCCTTGTTTCACAAATAAAGTTGGCTGTGCTGGGTTGCTTTTTTGGGGATTAGTTAAAGAGACCAAATCCCATATCCTCATCTGACTCCTCCAACTCTTTGTTTGCTTCAAACTTGGCTGGGGCTGCAGCAGCAGCAGGGGCAGCAGTGGTGGTAGCGGCCACAGGGGCCGCAGCCACAAGTGCAGAGGGATCAGCCAAGAAAGCCTTGACCTTCTCAGTAAGTGGGAAGGTATAATCAGTCTCCAAGACAAAGTCAGTACCTGCTTGTACCCACTGATGACAAACTGGGGTACTGATGCAACAGTTGGGGAACCAATTTCAAGACATACTCTGGCAACATTGTGGACACCCTCCAGGAAGCCGAAATGCAGTTTCCTCTGTGATGTCAAGCACTTCCGGGGTGTAGATGCTGCCATTGTCCAACACCTGCTGGACGATCAGCCCAAAGCAGAAGGGGGGGTGTTCAGCATGTTCAGCAGTGTGGCTTCGCTGGCTCCCACCTTGTCTCCAGTCTTAATCAGCTGCACATCAATCAGGAGGTCACTGGTGCCCCTGGAGATTTTAGTGGTGATGCCTAAAACCTGAAAGAAGGAGGTCTTTTGGGGTGCCAGACAGTGTTCTGGGCTGACACAGTGACTTCACATGGGGCAATGGCACCAGCATGCACAGCAGCTGGCACCTTATTGGCCAGCAGCGTGTCCCTGATCTCAGTGAGGCTCTCCTTGGTGAACACAAAGCCTACATTCCCCTGAATATGAGGCAACAGATTCTCCAGAGCTGGGTTGTTTTCCAGATGCCCTCAGAGGGCCTTGTGCATCATAGTGTTCTTGCCCGTCAGCACCACCACCTTTCTGCACAGGGACATGCGGATCTGCTGCATCTGCTTGGAGCCCACATTGTCTATTCCCAAAATGAATAATTTTAATAATCATCCAGAAGTTGGATGGTCTTAAGAAAGTACAAGGACTCCCAGGTCACACTATATTCCCCAGGCATCATGGTGGTGCATCAGGGATTGCCATGCAGGGTTTAAAGACGATGCCACTCTCACAAGGACGCCTTGCAAGAGCCATAAAGAACTGTAAATGGCCGGCCAATTGGCTCCGTTGGTTAAGAGTGTGAGCTCTGAGCAACAGGGTTGCCGGTTCGATTCCCACATGGGCTAGTGAGCTGCGCCCGAGCTGAGCTGCTGCTGAGCTGCCAACAGGTGACAGGATGGCTCAGCTGGTGAGAGTACATGCTCCTAACAACAAGGATGCCAGTTCGATTCCCTCATGGAATGGTGCATTATACCCACTCGCAACTAAGATTGAACATGGCACCTTGAGTTGAACTGCCCTGAGGTGCTGACAGACGACCAGATGGCACAGTGGTTAGAGTGTGCGCTCTTAGCAACAAGGCTTCAGGTTCTATTCCCGGATGGGATACTGGGCTATGCCCACTAGGAACTAAGCCTGAACACGGCACCTTGAGTGAGTGGCCCCGAGTTGCTGACGGGCGGCCAGATGGAGATGGGACTTGGAGCTGAGCTAGCTGTGCCCTTCACAACTAAGATTGAAGAACAACAACTTGGCTGTTCCCCTTCCCCAATTCCCCAACACTGTTCCCCTTCCCCAATTTCCCAGTAACAACTGTTAAACGTAAGCAAATTCTTTCCTGAGTTCTGTGAGCCTTTTTACCAAATTATCCTATCTAAGGACGAGGTCATCAGAAACCCTGATTTATAGCTTGTCAGTCCGAAGGATAGATGGCAACCAGGGACTTCCAACTGGCATATAAAATCAGGATAGGATGGTGGGATGAAGTTCTTTACCATGTGGGGTCTGACCCTAATTCTGAATAGTTAGTGTCAGAATTGAATTAAGTTGTAGAACACCCAGTTCAGGTCCACAGAGAATTTAATTTCTTAGTGTAGAACAAACCCACATATTTGGTGTCAGAAGTGTTGTGTGAGTAGAGAAACGAGTTTTTGTTTAACTCTCACCTCTGTTTTTATTGCTTGCCTCTATTTCTTCTCACCTCAGTAAATGTTTCTTCCATTTTCCTGAATCACTGAAGGAGAAAGAGCCTGGACACACAGATGCATTGACCTCTGATATTTAGAAGACTGAACTCCTGTCTCTCTCAGCAGGTGGGAGATAAGGAAAATATTCAGACATTAAGTTTCTAAAAAGAGTATGCTGTCAGCATAGCCAGGGTGATTTCTGGAAATTGTAAGAAGCTCTGAGTTTCTGTCACCTGATTGGTTGAGCTCCATTGTCCCGCCCCCTTGTTCTTCAATAAAGCACCTACTGAAGCCCTTCCAGCCTGACTCACTCTACTAGAAGCCAGGAACAGGCCACAGGACAAGGGTCTCAGCGGCTGGTAAGTTAGAAGCCTGACAATTTAAAAATGATTATTTGAACATCTACTGTGAGGCAGATGCCTCCTAACCTCTAGAGCTGGCTGTCCATTATAGAATACTCTGCTTCATCTGGTCATTGAACTCTGGCTAATCTGACCTGAGATGTACTGTAGTATAAAATGCATTTAGTATATTCAAAGACTTAGTAAGAAAAAAGAATGCAAGATAGCTCATTGATAATTCTTAAAATGGTTATGTGTTCAAATGATATTGTTTTCATATGTAAAATAAAACATATTATTACCAAACTTAATATTTTAAAATTAGTTCCTTTTACTTTGTAAAAAATTGTAAGTCACATATGAGGCTTTCATTCATGGTTCTGTTGGACAATGTTACTCTAGATTGTCTCGTTGAAAGAACTGAATAGTCTTCTGGAGGATACTTACTAATGTGGAGGGTATTTGGAATAAAAAATAAAATGAATGGACAAATAAACAAGAATAGTGCCTGGTGAGATAGGATGTACCTGGGATAGCTGCTTAGCACTGTGGGTCAGATAGGACCTCTCTGACGATATAATATCTAAACTCAGATATGAATATTCAGAAAGAGCCAGAAAGAAAGATTAAAAGAAAGAGAATGGTACACAGAAGGAACAATAGATGCAGAAACCCTGACATGGCAATGAACTTGTCATGTTCAGCAGTCAAAAGAATGCAGTGTGGGTACATCACAGTGGGTGAGAGGACAGTGGAGGGGTGAGGTTGAGCGATACACAGGACAGATCACCAGTGCTGGGTAAGCTTGGGTTAGGTAGGAGTCTTGAAGCCATTAGAGTGTGTGGAGCAAAATAATGTCATGATACGATTTGTGTTTTTAAAAGATCATTTGGCTTCTGTCTAGAAAATGGATTGAGGGGGAGTGGCAGCATCAGTAGAAAGAACAAGCTATTTGCAAGGTTAGTGTCAATAAGCAGGCTGACGAGAGCCATGGACAAGCGTAGTGGTCACAAGATGATTCCAGGTGTGGATTAAATTGCTTTGTAGATACAATTGATTGGCTTGACTCAGATTGGGTGGTCAGGGAAGGGGAATTCTACTGAATGTTTAAGCTCCAAAGAGACACAGATTATTGGAAGATATGTGGCAGATATGGGAGATAGAAGAATTAAGCGGTTGGTTCAGGCAATGTTAGGTTTGGAGTGCCTATGGGAATCCTATGGGGAGATGCCAAAAACTCAGTTGGTTATATCAGGCTAGAGCTTCAGGGAGAAGCCAAAGCTGATTACTTAGATCACAAGTTATCACTGCAGTATTACAAGCCACGAGACCAGATGATATCACTTATAGGAAAACTAGAGGATGGAGGGAGGGAGGTACAAGCCCTTGGACACCCCAAAATTTAAAGGAGCAAAAGCTAGTAATTGGGATTGACAAAAAGTGACTAATTGAGCTATAAAGATAATAAAGAGGCTGTATGTGCATTTTACCATTTCAAGGCATAAGAAAACTGTGTATTAAGAATTGGAAGTGGTCTAATGGGTCCTATGTCACAGAGGTATCAGGATAAGAACTGAGAAGGCCTCACTGGAGTCAGTGTCATGAGGCCATAAGCATCCTTACTGAGAGCACAGTCCGTGGAGTGCACAGGAACAAAGACAACTGGAGTGCGGTTAGGAGGAAAGGGGAGGGGAGGAGGTGGAGACATGGCCTCTGAAAGTCTGGCTGTGAATCCTCCTCACTGAAACCATCTTCTAGAGAAACAGGGCAGAAGCTGGAAAGGAGTATGGGCTGAGGATGAATTCTTTGTTGAGGGAAGGGATATGATCATGTTTATGTCATAGAATTTTCTAGTAGAAAGATAATCTTTGGGACATTTTGGCAAAAAAGATATAGTGAGGGTAGTTCTTGGGAAGTTGAGAGTGGGAGGGTTCAGAACAAATATGGGGAGGGAATAGATGAGAGCTCTTGACTCCCTGTGTCACCTGGAATGAACAAGAACTCTACTCCCTGTTACAGTTGTGGACAGACAGGAGGAACTGTGTGAGAAAAAGCTAAACAGGTCACAACAAATTGTTACCATTTTTTCACTAAAATGTGAGGCCAAGGTATCAGCTGAGAGCAAGAATGGAGGAGGATGTTAGAAACTTGGAGGAGAATGTTAGAAACTTGGAGGAGAAAGCAGAACTGAAACAATTATTTCAAAGCATGAAAATGCAAATATGATGAATAGAGTAAGCGAGTTTCCATGCGAAATCTGTGGTCATAAATCCATTTCAGCCCTTAATAATTGTGACATTGGATAGGTCACTTCCCCTGCAAGAGCCATGGATAATGACACTTATCCAAAAGCCAGGATGTTGTAATTGGAGATGATAAATTGTACATCACCTCTTAGGGCTCAACAATTAATCATCATAATCCATCTGAGTACCATCTGGGGCACACAGGTTCTCTCCCCAACTCTGCAACTAGGCTGGGCCCATAATTTCACAACTTTGCCTCACTGGACTTCTCCACCTGTCATTGCACAATCATCCTTCCTTGTTGTATGAACATTTTAAACCAATGATTTAGAGATTATTGAGCTCATCATATCTTTTGAATACTTTGTAGCATGCTGAGTGGGTGGAGAAAGCCTATTGAGGAATTATACAGGGGAAGAAAGTTAAGAGTACATTTCTGGTGGAACTCATTGGCCTGAGCTCAAATGTAGGCTCTATCTCTTTCTAACGGCAGGCTTTAAACGATTAATGGGACCAGTTTCAGTTTTCACTTCCTCATCTGTACAATGGTTATACTAATGACTTCTAACATGATTCCATCTTTACAGTGTCCCAGAGTATGCTCAGTGATTTACACAGATTCACACTTGCAACCCTCGAGGGCCATGTGAGAGGAGTTCAGAGTTAAAAGAAGAGCTCTGGGCCACACAAAATGATCATACAGAAAGTAGTAACCATGATTGTTATGGCATTGTTCTTGATCTGAACTTGAACTTCTACAATGCATGGTCCAGGACTGAGTCCCAGGACACAGAACAGAGCCTGATGAGCACCAGAGTTCCCATGTGTTAAAGACACTCAGATCAGCTAAAGGATTTCCATGTGTTATCTCACCTGATCCTCACCTAAAATTGAGTGCTCACCACAAAGTCACCGCATTCTCTAGAGGGGGAAACTGAAGAGATGTCACTGAGTCTGCCCTCATATTGGGCAGGTGTTAGACATGAGATTAGAATACAGGTTGACTTAAGTGCTGTGCCCAGTACTCCACACAGTAACAGTCACTCTCAATGGGGGCATGATTTCTTCCTCAGGAGACATTTGACACTTTTGGTTGTCACCAGTGAAGGGGGTTGCTACTGGGATCTAGCAAAAGGAGGCCAGTGATGCAACTAAACATTCTAGAAGCTTCTGGATAGTTCCCTACAACAAAGACTTATCCAGCCTCAAATATCAAGGTTAGGAAACCCTGCACTGCATAATGCAACATCCCATAG
The DNA here is from genome assembly GCF_001890085.2 of Hipposideros armiger. Taxonomy (NCBI): domain Eukaryota; kingdom Metazoa; phylum Chordata; class Mammalia; order Chiroptera; family Hipposideridae; genus Hipposideros; species Hipposideros armiger. The sequence continues at coordinate 44,705 of NW_017732743.1, forward strand.
AAGCCCTGTGAGAGTGACTGGTGAAGGCAGGGAGAAAAGAAGCCAGGGAGAAAGAGAAGAAGGGAGGGAGTGAGGCAAACTGTCGTACCAGGGTATGCTCATCCCCAGATACCTCTGGGGGAACTCTTGAAAGGCAGGACTTGAGAGTGGCAAACACAGTGTCTCTGGAAATGTTTCCATCTGGCTTTCAGACTGGCTGGGCATGGTGGTGAGCATACTGCTGAAACCCCTGGGCAAGGGTTATTCCTCGGTAAGACAGGGATGATAATGGATGTCTTGCCATATTATTACAAAAATTAAATGTGAATAGATGCTGAAAATTGCTATTTCTCCTCAGGAGGCAGAATAGCCTACACCAAGATGATATGCAAATTATCGTGGCCATAGAAAATAACACTGGCTGCTATATAGAGATTTTTTTAAATTATTTTTTATTGTGAAATACACATTTTTTAGAATTAGTTTCAGCTGTACAACACAGTGCACTAGCTATACTTTATACCTCTCAAAGTGACAACCCCCTTTCCCCAATCCACCACCCCCCTTTCCCCAATCTGCCGCCCCACTTCCCCCCCAATATCATACATATCTATTACAATTCCCGTTACTCCAGTCCCACACTATACTCAACATCCCATGAATATATATATATATATATATATATATATATATATATTCACTTATAGTTGACATACAATATTATACAACATCGGCTTCAGGTGTACAGTGCAGTGATCAAGCCTCTACCCCATCCATGATGCAGTCTCCCTAGCAAGACATGTGACCATCTGACACCCTACAAAATAATGCAATGTAGATTTTTTGAATGAGGTTCATGAGTGTGCATTTTGACAGCCACCCAGGACCGTTCTGATAAAGTTCACACCACAGTATAAAGAAATTTGTTGGTCAAGTGTCATGGCAAGGTGGGTCACACAGACATTGGGTTGAATCTGGAGGCAATAATTACAGATGTGACCTGGTCTAGAGGCAGACACGACATTTTTGTGCATTTTCATTCTTAAGAGCAAAGAAATCCATCCCAGGACCTCCCCAGAATATCTTCCTGAGTGTTAGTGTCCAGGATTTAGTCAGGTGCTCACTGCTAAAGAATCCCTTGCAAAGCAAAGGAAATTCCAGCTACTACTGAGTCTATCAAGATTTGCATCAAAAGATGGAGAGGGCTGGCCGAGTGGCTTAGTTGGTTAAGAGCTCGCTCAAGAGATTGAGCTCTGAGCAACAGCGGTTCGAATCCAGCCCGAGCTGAGCAGCCGCTGAGTTGCCAACAGGTAGCAGGATAGTTCAGCTAAAAAAAAAAAAAGATGGAAACTCCTTCAATGAAGGGTGAGTAATGCATCAAAATTGGGGTGTAGCTAGCAGAGAAGAATGCTGGTTAGGTGGACAGTGAATGCTGGTTAGTCTGTCATAGTTGAGTGTGAAGAATGAATTGGATTTCAGTTGCAGCTGAATTGTAGGCCATCCTGTACCATGTATTACATAAGTGACCTTTGGCAAATCTCAGAATGGCTCTGAATATCAAATTATTTTTATGAAAGAGGAAATAATGGACATTGTAGAGTTGTATGTAGTACAAACTGGATCCCCATAAATATAACTAGATCCCCACTTAATGTAATACTGTCTCCAATAAAAACCCCACAAATAAAACTAAACCTACTACTTTCATATTCTTTATGTCACTGAGCTAAAGCTAAACAATAGGAGAAAACCGTTGCATCCCAAGCAGAGAAGAGCTCCATATCAAACACAGACAATGAATAACAGAGGGTTGAATGCAGAGATAAGGCTCCCTTTGCTGACTGCCTCCCACACAGAATCCACGGGATGTAACACATTACTACATATTATCAGTAACTGTTCAAGATCCTTCAACTATAAACTAAAACCACTCTCTGAAACTTTAACTTGAAGATGAACCAAACAATAGGTCAAGGGTTCTCACATAGGGGAGGGCCAGGAGCTGGGAGTCTGGGGGTACCTGGGGCAGGAGGAGGTTGCAGAGCCTGCCAGCACCTATGCACTGAGTCATGGGTGGAAGAAGATGTGATCCCACAGACTCCGGGTCTAGTGCTTCCCTCACTGTTCACAGCTGAAGATGCCGACCACCAACTTTCTGTGGTCTACACACCTCAGCTCAGTACTTGGGTGGTAGACAGGAGCCTTGTAACCTTCTCACTTAAGTAATCAGCCTGATAGGTGGAGTGCATGTTCATAACCATAGGAATATGGAGATCTATCCTTTCCCAAGGGAATAGCCAAGAAGCCCCAAATTTACAGCATGACTGACCACAGGTGCGGTAGAGTGGGTATTCTTTTAGGAGTGGGAGCCATAGTGGAAGGTGAAGTGGGCCTGAACAGGGATGCTGTAAGGTGGCTTCGCAGCTAAGAAATGGCCATTGTTGAAATGTTTCAGGTGTGGGCAAGATGGAAACCAACTTCTCCAGCCCTCTGAATGGATCTGAGACGCTCTATGAGTCTACTGCATACAGTGTTCTGCAGTACTTCTCACTGGTGGTGCTTGGAATCACCTTTGTGCACGGCATCCTGGGTAATGGGCTCGTGCTCTGGGTGACTGGATTCCGAATGGCACACACTGTCACCACCTTGTGTTTCCTGAACCTGGCCTTAGCTGATTTCTCCTTCACTGCCACTCTACCATTCCTCATGGTCTCAATGGTCTTGAGAGAACAATGGCCTTTCGGCTGGTTCCTATGCAAGTTAGTTTACAGCGTGGTGGACATAAACCTGTTTGGAAGTGTTTTCCTCATTGCTTTCATTGCTCTGGACCGCTATATTTGTGTCCTGCATCCAGTCTGGGCCCAGAACCACCGCACTGTAAGTCTGGTTAAAAAAGTGATCTTTGTACCCTGGATTCTTGCACTAGTCCTTACCTCGCAAATTTTCATCTTCATGACCATAGCAAGTGATGGAAGAGGGAATACATACTGTGCTTTCTACTTTGCATCCTGGGGTGACACCCCTCAAGAGAGGCTGAAGGTGCTCATCACGGTGTCCACAGTCAGATCGATCATCCGGTTTATCATTGGCTTCAGTGCACCCATGTCCATTGTCGCTATCTGCTATGGGCTCATAGCTGCCAAGATCCGCAAAAAAGGCATAGTAGGTTCCAGTCGTCCATTACGAGTACTCACTGCTGTCGTGGCTTCCTTCTTCCTTTGTTGGTTCCCCTTTCAACTGATTGCCCTTCTGAACACAACTTGGTCCAGAGAGTCATTGTTTCAACAGAAGTACATAATCTTTGTTAATCCAGTGAGATCCCTGGCATTCTTCAACAGCTGCCTCAACCCAATTCTCTACGTCTTTGTGGGCCAAGACTTCCGAAAGAGTCTGATCCACTCCCTACCTGCCAGCCTGGAAAGGGCCCTTACCGAGGACTCAGCCCAGACCCATGACACAACAACCAAACCTGCTTCACCTCCTACAGAGGCCGAGCTACAGGAAATGTGAGAGGCTGGGGGACATTTGTGAGCTCTGCCTGCCTCTACCCTTCTCCCAGTTCCAGCTTCATCTTATCGTGGGTCATACTGAGCCAGTCATCCTAAAAAATAATTTGGTGTCCCTGATTTGGGGGACATATGGTACTATCGGTGTCAATTTTGGTTTGAGGACCTCAACCTATACCCTGGGGACAGTGAAGGTGGGAAGAGAACAAGGGGAGAGAAGAGACAGAGTGATGGGGAATTTGTAAAGCTTTGATGAGAGTATATTAAGGAGAAAACTGCTATTTCACCATAAAATATTTGCTGTATGGGTTTTCTTAACTATTTTATTTTATCTGACCTCATAACTTTTCTATCCCTAGTTTAGCAATGGTTTTGTTTTTTAAATCATGAATGGTAATTAGATTGTATCAAATGTATTTTCTGCATATATTTAGATGATCATACTGTATTTATCCTTTCGTGTACATCATCATAAATTATATTTTGAATGCTAAACCACCCTTGTAATCCTAGAATTAACCACATTTGGCCATGAAGTATTTCATACATTTATGATTAATCTTACTAGATTGGTTAGAATCTCTGCATTTGTGGTTATGTACAGATGGATCTGTTCTTTTCCTTTCCTCCCATGTTCTTGTCAGGTTTTATATTAAAGTTATAATGGCCTCCTAAAAAGACCTGGGACGTGATTCCTCTGAGTCTATTCTCTGGTGTCAGGTCCTTTATAAATGTTTAGAGAAGTTTACCAGTAAAGCTAGTTGGGTCTTTGGGTTTCTTTACAAGAAAGCTTTAATAACAGGTTCAATTTATTTAATAGTTATTGGTCTAGTCAGATTTTCTATTTTCTCTGTCATTTTAGTAAACTGTAACGTTCAAAGAATTTAGCCATTTCATCCCAACTGTCAAATTTATTGGCATGACGAGTGGCGTGATGGTTAAGAACTGGCTTGGGACGCCAGAGGGCCCCGGTTCTGATCCCACATTTGAGGGCCAGTGATACTGCCCTCTACAGCTAAGATGCTGAACAACAGCTCAACCTGGAGCTGGGCTGCTGTGAGTCGCAGCGACGGCGTAGGCTGCAGCCCCTGCTGCAGTGGGTTGCCATGGGCTACCGTGTGTAGCCAGCAGCCAGCGTGAGCGTCCAGCAGCCGCAGTGAGAGGCCGTCCAGAAGCCGGCGACTGATCTGCCTTGCCCGGGTAGAGCGCAATGATGGTGCCAACTTGGGCCAGTGAAGCAACGTCCTCCACAAGTAGACTGAAGAACAAAACGACAGCAACTTCTCTGTTCCCCTTCCCCCAATTCCCCAGCGCTGTTCCCATCCCCCCAATTCCCCAATAAAAAATCTTTAAAAAAAACAGTATCACCCAGATATCACATAAAACTTTTGATGTCTAGTTAAGTATCTCTGACCTTCGTATCATGAATTGGGCCATGTCAGTGAATTCTCACCCCCATGCCAACAATTTTTACAAATTCTCATGAAGCTTACATTTTTATGAACAATTCAGATTTTGAGTTTCTGTTTCAAATAAAGTACTCTGGCTATTGACTAAAAACTTTATTTTTAAATAAATTCACCCTCAATAGTACACAGACTTTTTTCTTGCTTTGTGTAAATAATGATGCACAAATTGTCCTTTATTGTGTAACATATATTCCTGGCTCATTGGCAAACACCCACCCCCCTCCTAAAAAAAAGAACTCAAAATACCTGTTAGGTAGTTTTATCAAAAATCCTTCACCCAGGATATTAGAGTTTGGGTGGTGAGCACACAATGCAATATACAGGTATATTATAGAATTGTATACCTGAAACTTACACAATATTGTTAACCTATGATACCCCAAGACATTTAATTTTTTTTTAATCCTTCATTCATCCACTGTTTCACTCAGTCGTACTTTTTCTGCCTTCCCCTCATGTCACCCCTAAGGTTTTGCTTTTCCAATTCAGAGAAATTTACCCATTTCACTTGCATTCTGAACTCCTAGAATGTGTTTTTCACTCCCCAAGAAATGTATACACTGCGGGACGGCCGAGTGGCGCGATGGTTAAGAACTCGCTTGGGATGCCAGAGGGCCCCGGTTCGGATCCCACATATGAGGGCCAGTGAACACTGCCCTCCACAGCTAAGATGCTGAACAACAGCTCAACCTGGAGCTGGGCTGCAGTGAGTCGCCAGCAACGGCGTAGGCTGCAGTCCCTGTGGCAGTGGGTTGCCATGGGCTACCGTGTGTAGCCAGCAGCCAGCAGCCAGCGTGAGCGGCCAGCCGCCGCAGTGAGCGGCCAGCCGCCGCAGTGAACGGCCGTCCAGAAGCCGGTGACTGATCTGCCTCGCCTGGGAAGAGCGCAATGATGGTGCCAACTTGGGCCAGTGAAGCAACATCCTCCACAACTAGACTGAAGAACAAAACGACAGCAACTTGTCTGTTCGCCTTCCCCAATCCCCCAGCACTGTTCCCATCCCCCCAATCCCCCAATAAAAAAAAAATCTTAAAAAAAAAAGAAAAAAAAAATGTATACACTCCAATGTCCATCTAAGGTGGCCACAGAAAATAAGAAACAATTAAGAATTCCAAGAGGGAAATGCCAGCAACCATAAAGGATGGCGTACATCCTCTGGATAGAACCAGTGGTTCCAAATTGGCTAATTCATTTCTTCCACTGCCAGGGTGGGGAATTCTTACTATTCCCGCCACTGGCATAACTGCAGTACAACAGTACCTGCTACATCCTCTCCACTTTTCTATTCTTCATTGGAGGTTTTCATTGTGGATGCCCCATTCCCACTGCCCCGTGATATACTGAGAGAGTCTGGAAGCTGAGGACTCTTTGAAGTTCATGGAATGCTTACCAAGAAGGAAAACTTCCAGGCCTGATCGAATCTCAAATTCCAAAATAAAACTTTCAGGCTGTCGCTCTAGGATAGGATGGAACTACTTGTTTGGGGAGAAGAGTATACAGGGATATTGAACAGACAAAGGGGTAGGATGTGGCAGAGACTCACACTTCCTACCCCATAGTCATCCCCTTCATTCCTTCACCAGAAGTGTGTGGAAAGTCATACACCTAAAACAATCCTTTTTTCAGCCATCCTTCCAGCTAGATGCAAGTAATTTCTCAGCAATGAGATGCAATGCTTGTATCGCATCAGTACATACCTTCCTCATTCTTTTTAATGTTTGCGTTGTGTTCCATTGGATTGATGTGACAAAATTTAACCAGTGACATATTAATGAACACTTGTTTCTAACTGCTTCTCTGGACTTTTGACTAATACCCATTGTAAATTGTTTCTAATCTTTTGCTGTTATCAACAATGCTACTATGAATAACTGCACCACATGTCCCTTTATATGTGTGTGGGTTTATTAAGAGATAAATTAAAAGATCACACATGATTTAGTTGATTTTCTTGTACATGTCTATTGCTGGTGCTATAAAGCCCATTGCTACTTGTTCTTAAAAAGACAACTTTTCTTGGTATATAAGAAAAATCAATACACTGAACAGGAAAAAGAATCAATCCAATTAAAAAAATAGTTTCTTTGGGTGTGACAGTGGCATTATGACTATTGTTTTTAAAGTCCTTATGAGTTTAGTGACATAGACTTAAGTAACTTATGACAGATTTAAAATTTGCTTTAAAACATTCCAGAGTAGAAAAAAGAAAAATGAAATTGGAATTTATAGTTAATGAAGATAGTGACTCAGTATTTACTTTGTGTATACTTGAAGTTTCTCTTAATACTTTTTAAGACTCTACAATACCCAGCAACCCCACATACCCTCAATTATATGTATTCTTGCTCAATAATGTGTTCGCAAATTTTTGTTACAAAACTCTTCATAGTAGACCCCAAAGTTTCTCCAAAACAGAACAAGCAAGTTGTAGGGTATTCTTAGAGTAAATTACTATTCAGCAATAACTTAAAAACACACACACACACACACACACACACACACACAGGGCCGGCCAAGTGGCTCAGTTTGTTAAGAGCTCACTCAAGAGTTTGAGCTCTGAGCAACAGTGGTTCGAGTTCAG
>NW_017732743.1:52329-54147 GCF_001890085.2 Hipposideros armiger
AGCAACAGTGGTTCGAGTTCAGCCCGAGCTGAGCAGCCGCTGAGCTGCCAACAGGTAGCAGGATGGCTCAGCTAAAACACACACACACACACACACACACACACACACACACACACAGAAAACTATATCTACAATGAATTTTAGATATCTTGAGAAAATAAGACATAACAGACTATCTACAGCATGATTCCATTTATATTTAAGTTTTAATTAAACTGACAGCTTAGTGGTACCTAACTGTAGTAAAACCTATAAAAGAGAGTGATGAATTGGTTCCCTCAATAGTCAACATAGTGGTGATGGTTGAAAGGAAGAAGGGAAAAGTGATCAGGAAATGTTGTGGCCGATGGTTTCTGGAGAGCTGACAGTGATCTATGTTTTGACTTAGTGGTGGTACTTGGGTGTTTCTTTTACAAAAACGTATTGCTCTACATGTTTATCTTTTATGCATTTTCCCCCCTTAGGTTTGCTATAGTCCACATTTGAAAATTAAAAATAGTTCCATCAACTTCAGGTCCTTTTTCTTTTATACCAGAAAAGCTTCATAGCTTCTGGAATCAGGCTACTTGAAGTAGAGCAACCATTCATATAGACACTGCAATTCTACATTGGACTTATTAGGACAGGGAGCTGATGGGTCAAAGGCGGCAGCGGCAGCAAAAAATCCTGGCCATGACTGGCTTTGGTGTCTGTGTCAAGCGCTAATGACAACAAACTCACCAGAAAGAGAGCGCCACCTTGTGGCAGGAACACAAAGCAAGGAAATGGAGTCTCGCCTCTGCCTCATGACCTCATTGGGAGAGAACCTCTAGAAGAGGCTATTCTTATTTTCCCTGTGGGCCACCCCAGAGTGATGTCTAAGTGCATCTGAACAGGAACTTTGCTTTTAAATCCAGGCAGTCCCCTTCATTTCAGACACCAGAGTCTGGAGATCTCTCCTGTTATCTCATCCCACCCTGAGTTACCACTGCTACTAAAGAAAATCCGTTTAAATGTTTCATAATCTTGGGATGCTCGGGATTACCCAACTGCGTTTTTTTCCTCGCATTCCCATCTCACCCCTCTCCCAGCTCCAAATACCATCCTGGTACCTGTTTCCCAAATGTTGACCTACAACTGATGCTGTTCCATCAGGATCACTTGGGGAGGGATGTTTAAAATATGGGTTAGGTCGCTGCAGCACGAAGGCACCTGAACACACACGTCTGGTGCAGAGCAGAACACAGGGATCTGTTTATTCACAAAGCTCTCTGGCAACTGTGATGTGCAACCACATTCCCCTGGCTATTAGCTGAATGAATGCTCTTTTCACAAGAGAATAATATCAGACCTTGGAAACACATCTATCTTTATAGTCTTCTATAAAGAACACAGGGTCTTCTCCATATGGAGCTAGTGAGGCAGCCATTGGGAGGGCGATGTGGGCAGAAGCTCAGTTAGCAAAATAAATCTCTACAGAAAGGTTGTCATCCCCAGCACCTTGATCAAGGAAGGCCCTCTGGAGCTACTCTGGTCTTGATGTGGCAGATGTGGACAAGTGAAGGTATCAATATTTTATCCTTGTGAAAGGAGAGGTTCTCAGAACAGTTAACGGGATGACTAATTAGAAAGAAGTCTTCTCCACCCTTTCCACCTCCAAGCTCTCGTCCTTCATAATTATGTGAGCCAACACCTTATAATAAATCATACACTCATACATACAGACCCTATTGGTTCTGTTTTTCTGGAGAACCCTAATGTATCAAAGAACTGCTCATTTTGTTGGGTATAACATATGGTAGCCATAGTCTCTTTATTTATTTATTTATTATTTTTTTT
>NW_017732743.1:54507-65687 GCF_001890085.2 Hipposideros armiger
TATGTGGGATCCGAACCGGGGCCCTCTGGCATCCCAAGCGAGTTCTTAACCATCGCGCCACTCGGCCGGCCCGCCATAGTCTCTTTAAATCCTCATCTGTCACACGTACATATGAAAGCATTAAGGAGGTGAATGATATGACATATGATATTTGACTAGAAATATTACTGGGAAACAGAAAGAAAAGACAATCAGAGATTAACAAAATGTTTTAAATTTTTGAAGCTTTCTGTTCTTGCATGTTTACATTTGCCATTCTGAAGTCTTTTAAAACACTATGACGTGGGCTGGCTGAGTGGCGCGTTAGTAAAGAGTTGGCTTGGGATGCCAGCTCTGAGCATCAGGGCCCCGATTCGAATCCCACATTAGGGTCAGTGACTCTGCGCTCTCTACAGCTAAGATGGTGAACAAGAACTCAACCTGAGCTGGGGTGCCATGAGTCTCCGGCGATGGCGTAGGCTGCAGCCCCTGGTGCAGTGGGCTGCTGTAAGCTACCGTGAGTGGCCAGCAGCCGGCATGAGCTGCCAAGAGCCGCTGAATGGCCGCCCAGTGGCTGGCGACTGATCTGCCTCAGCCGGGAAGAATGCAATGATAATACCAACTTAAGTGATGTCCTCCACAACTAGACTGAAGAACAAAAGGACAGCAACTTGTCTGTTCCCCTTCCCTGATTCCCCAATACTGTTCCCCTCCCCCAATTACCCAATTAAAAACAAAACAAAACACTATGATCCAACAAATCACACCTAGATATATGTCCTACCAAAAATCTGTGCCTCTGAAACACTGGGATACATAATATGTGAGGAAAAAAACATTTAAACCGAGTGTTCCCAAAAATATAAAATATTTATGTATTTCATAACAGCCCAAACTGGAAACAAGCCAAAGGTCGACCAAAAGGATAAACAATTGTAGCATATTCCTAAAATGAATTACTATACAGCAATAAAAATGGCTGAACTAGCCTACAAAACATGGATGAATCTTATGGTCATCATATTAAATGAAAAAGAACCACATGCACCAGAACAGACATGTTGTATTTCAGTTGAAGTTTCTAACAGACAAAGTTAAACTATATGCTCAGATATGCATAATTAGGTATTAAAAGGATTTTTAAGTGAAGGGATTTGTTCCATAAAAGCCAAGATAGTCATCACAGGTAAAAGACAGAGATTTGATCTGTGCAAGTATCTACAAAATACACATGGTTGGCTGACAGGTCTCTGGTTCAGTTTCTATTTCTTGACCTGTGCAGGGACACACTTATGTTTAATTCACTTTTCTGTACATTTGTTACCTTTCACAATAAAAAGATATTTTTTAAAAATAAATTCATTTTGTGTCCCTTCTCCTTTATACTAAAAAGCCTCATAGCTTCTGGAGTCCAGGCTGCCCTAAGGGCAACCTATTCATATCAGACCTATGTTATCTAAGATTGTGCTTATTAGAAGAGAGAAATAGGGGAATCAAAAAAATAATAATGCATGTCAACTATAATTTAATATATATAGTCACAGGATGTGGAGTATAACATAGGGGGAATAGTCACTGGAATTTTAACAGATATATATGATGTCAAAAGGGAAGTAGACTGGGGAAGGGGGTTATCACCTTGTGAGGGGTATAAATGTCTAGTTACATTGTTTTGTACACCTGCAACTAATAAAAAACATAAATTCAAAACAAGAAAAACAGCAAAAGCTCAACAACTATGGTGTTGATGCCACTCATGTTATCTTTATTCATCCAAGAGCTAATGAAAACTCAAGTCAGAACACACTTTCCACCTAGTGGTTGCCTGGAGCTACAACACAATTAAGGAAGTGGAAGTTTTGCTAAATCTCGTTTCTTCATCCTCACTGGGAGACCAAGGAATTTGCTTACTTCCCTGTCAGCTTCTCTAAAGTGAGTTTTCTAGGGCCCTCTGAATAAATAACCTTCCGAGAAATCCAAGATATTCTCATCTATCCAGTATATTCCATAGATTGGCCCTCTTCAATCCTCACTGCCATTAGACAAAAAAAAAAAAAAAAAAACCACACAAAAAAATATAGATTATAAATACTTTACAATCTTGGGACAATCTCTGCTGTACAACTTTCCCCCTCATATTCCCATCTCCCACTCCGCTGCCTCTGACTACCATCTGTGGTGGAGTTTCCAGGTTGATCTCTAGTGTGGCACAACAGAATCAGCTAAGGAGGTAGTTGAAAATACAGATTAAGAAACTACATGTTCTATTATTCAGTAAAAAAAAAAAAAAAAGAGGAAATCCTGTTATTTGCAACAACATGGATGAATCTTGTGGACACTATGCTAAGTTAAATAAACCAGGCAGAAAGACAAATACTATGTGGTCTCACATGTGGAATATAAAAGCAAACAAAATACCAAACTCATATAAAAAGAGATCAGATTTGTGGTTACCAGATGAGGGGGGTGAGTGGAGGGAACTTGGAAGAAGGTGGTCAAAAGGTAAAAATCTCAGTTATAAGATAAGTACTAGGGATGTAATATACAATATGATGATTATAGCTAACACTGCTGTACGATATATAAAAAAAGTTAAGTGAGTAAATCCTAGGAATTCTCATCAGAAGGACAAAAATTTTTTTGTTTTTCTTTTTATTGTACCTATGAGATGATGGATGCTAACTAACTGTGGTAATCATTTACAATATATATGTAAGTCAAACCATTATACTGTATGCCTTAAACTTATATTGTGATGTATGTTAATTACATCTCAATAAAACTGGGGTGAGGGGGAGGGAAACTATTGTAAAAAAGCTCCCCAGCCCCAAGAAAGCAAAAAGCATTTCAACAAAGATTACAAGAAAGTTTATAATAGCTTTATTCATAATAACCCAAAACTGGAAACAACCCAGAGTCTGTTAATAGGAGTGTGGATAAACTGTGGTATATTCATTTATGTTTTCTGCAATTTTCTCTATGTGTTATACTTCACAATAAGAAAAAGGTTAAAGAAAATATAGGGTGTTTGTAATCTGTAAAAGCATTGTGTAGAAGGTAAATGTTAACTTCAGTCTCTACTATTCTTTTATATACAGGACATTATGCTAAGTTAAATAAATCAGAGAAAGACAAATACCATGTGATTTTGTTTATATGTGGAATCTAAAAGCAAAATAAATGAAAAAACAAAATAAATTCAGATACAGAGAACATTTTGATGGTTGCCAGATGGGAGGGGAATTGGAGGGATGGTGGCTGGGGGATGGGTGAAGGTGGGGAAGGGATAAAGAAGTACAAATTAGCAGTTACAAAATAGTCATGAGGATGTAAAGTACAGCATAGAGAATATAATCAATAATATTGTAATAACTATGTATGGTGTTTGATGGGTACTAGGTTTATCAGGGTGATCACTTGGAAGTTCTATAAATGTGTAACCACTATGTTGTATACCGGAAACTAATACAATTTTATATGTAATTGAAAAGAAAAAAATTATGTATAAAAAAGGAAGAAACCCTGCTTGAAGGTTTTTGCCACAGGGTAGCAAAAAGAAGTTAAAAGATACAAAAAATTTTTGATACATACTGAAGAATAGAAACATATAAAAAGTAAACCCAGAGAATAGCCCACATTTTGGAATTATCAGGCAGTGACTTTATTATAAAAAAGCTAAAGGATTTAGTGGAAATATTGGACCATGTGTGTGAAGAGTTGGGAAATTTCAGCATAGAGAGAGAAATTACAAAATAACCAAACAGAAATTGTAGAAATGAAAAATATAATATCCAATGTCTTTAACAGCAGATTGAACTCAAGATCAAGAATGAGTGAACTTGGATTCAGATCAATAGAAAAAAACAAAACTGAAATATAAAAAGGAAAAAATAACAGAATGAAGTATCCATGATTTGTGAGAAAATACCAAATGGTCTAACAACAACAAAAAAATCAGTAACAATATAGGGAGATCTAAACATGATCAAATAACCTAACTGGCATGTACAAAATGCTACACCCAACAGCAGAATAATACACAACCAAATTCTTTTCAAGTGCTGGGTTATAAAATGTCTCAATAAAAACCAAAGGCTTTATTTAAATCACACAAAGTATATTCTATGACCACAACATATAAATTAGAAATCAATAATAACTAGAAAATGCCCCATTATTTGAAAATTAAATAATATACTTATAAATTCATGGGCCACTAAAGAAATTGCAAGGAAAATTAGAAAATATTTTAAACTGAATGGTAATGAAAATAAAACATATCAAACTTTGTGATTTGCAACTAAAGGTAGTAAAGATAAAAATTTTACCTCTAAATGCTTTTATTAGAGAAAAAAGATGTGAACTCAATGATCTAAACTTATACCTTAAGAAACTAGGAAAGGATCAAATTAAACCCAAAGTAAGTATAAAGAAATAATAACAGTAAAAGTGGAAATAAATGAAATAGAGATCAATAGAGAAAACAACATTCAAAAAGTAGGTTATGTTAAGATATCACTAAAATTGAGAAATCCCTAACATTAATCAAGAGAGAAAACACAAATTATCTTAGGAATGAAAAAGAGGGACATCATTACATAATGATCCTGAACACATTAAAAGGGTATTATAAATAATTTTGTCACTATTATTTAACAATTTAGTTGAAATAAATTCTTTGAAAAGCATAACACATGAAATTGACACAAAGAACTAGAAAATCTAAATAGTATAATGCTAAGAAAGTGAATTCCTAATCAAACACCATAAAGTCAACTCCAGGCCTGCATTGCTTCACCTGTGAATTCTATCAAACATTTCAGGAAGAAATAGCACCAACCATAGAACAAACTCTCCCAGAGTAGAGGAGGAAACACTTCAGTTTACTTTTAAATCCACCCATTCAATACAAAAATTGTGCTTAAAATGGAATGTAACTTTCAGAAACTAGAATCAAGATTAATATAAATTTATCTTTTAGGTTAACCAACATTGAAGAGAAGTGGTTTGTGTTTTTTGGCATGAAAGTACTGTTTGTATCAAGCAATTTTAATGGGAAGCATACTTAGCACTTTCGTGGTTTTGCATAGGTAGGTTTTCTTACACTGATAAGGCAATACCTGGAAGGAAAAATACCTATTTCTTTAAAGCAATAATTTTTTAAAACAGTTCTTAATGATTTGTCATGTGGAAATTTGCAGTGAAGCAAAAATGAAGTCAAGTAATTTAATTCTTACTGTTCTAAAATCTCCATAGAGTAGATTTCTGAAGTATTTGACCAGTACAGCGTGGTTCTGACTTTACTGTCAGACACTTCATGAAACCCTAAGATGATTAAAAACAATGGAAAGACACTATAAAATCTTACTGTTCAAATACAACTGGTTCCTTTATTCCAAAGTAGTTATACTTTTTGTCAATCAGCTATTACAGTGAAAACAAAAGAAAGTGATGTGTTGATGTTTTATTTACATACTAATACTTCTTGAAATTGTAATATATGTCACACAAAGGACTATCTATTATATGTAAGATAGAAAAAAAATTACTGAAGGCTCATATCTATCACCAGGCTTAATAGAACATTCTCGACACTGCTGGAAGCTTCTTCCATGCCCTTCTCTGAGCACACCTTCACACCAAGAATTACTATGGTAAATTCTAGCATTCCCCTACTTTTCTTTACAATTTTGCTATATATGTACTTCTAAGAAATTTTTTTATGCTACTTAATCTTATTAAATAGGACTGTACTTATTTTTCTTTTATTAGCATTTATTTGATGCCGAATTTACTCCTGGGCCATAAATTTGTTTCTTCAGTTTCTTCTGTGAGATCTTTCTCTTCTGTGCAATGTCCTCATCTGGTTTAGGAACAAGATGCTCTTTCTCAGTGATGATTGTCTCCATGTGGCAGGGGAAGCTCATGCATGGGTTAATCCGCCCATGAGCTCGGTAACTTCCATGCTGCATCTTGGGAGCTTTGTTCACCTGGCTGTGCTCAATGACCAGTCTACATATAAACCCTTAAGTTCAGCATTACTCTCTGCATTTCTAAGCATGTGCAGCAAAAAATTCTGCACTCTTTTTGGTCCACCCATTCTGCGTTCAACCCCACTGTTTGGCCTGGGCACACCTACCAACTCTACCATTGTAACGGCAGAATGGTACACATTGCTCCTGTAACATGACATCCTTTAGATACTTGGTGGCTTTTCCGATATGCATATGTTTGATGGCCTGGTGAGTTTCATGAGCGTTCTTAAAATGACATGAAGATTTGGACCTCTTGATGTACGTGATTTGATGGAGAGTGTACTGCTTTCTATGATCAGATTTCTCAGTCACATTCTATTTGTGAGATTCAATCATACTGATAAATGTAGTTCTAGGTCATTTCTTTTCACTGTGGTACATAGTGTCCTACTGATGAACACGTGTTTTTGCCTTTGCGTATGTAAAAATATACAATAACCAGCTATCCTTTTTTATAAGAGGAACTAGCCTTATTCCTATTCCATGTTCACAAATGAGCATAGAAAGCAGAGTTTCAAACCTTTCAGAAATATTGGGAAAGACAATCTCATACTTCCCTCTGTACCTGAGTCATCCTCATCCAAAAACATAAGTAGATGGCATAGTAATTAACATACTACTTCAGTAATGATGCTGCAGTGTTATAAAGTACAAATGCTGGAATTTTTATGGACAGTCTATAAACTAAAAATCACATGACTTACTTTGCTGAGTATACCTTTCAGTATGTTTTGACTTCTGGAACCATGTTAATGTTCTGCAAACCAAAACTAAATAAATAACATCAACAAGCATTGGTAGAAAAATTCTAATAGAATACAAACCAAAAATAACTAATCTAATTATATATTATTCATAATCACATCATAGTGATTTTAAAAACTGTCCCAAGTAACATTTCAACACAGCATTTTAACTACACTCCTTCATATTTGGGACCAAAAGAGCTATAAATGAATATTAACTCTAGTCAGTATTTTACACAACAGTATGGGCTAGCTACTCTTAAATTCCTTTCTGTGTAATCTAGAGATTGAGAAAATACGTATTTTTAGAATGGGAGAAAGATCTTCACACTATTGGAGAACAGAGTAACAAATACGGAGAGTGTGAAGAATGAACCCAAGGTGTTGGGTTAAAATGAGAATTATCAGTGTGATTCATGGTTATATACATATATGTACACATATATACACACATAAACACAGATATATGAGTATGTGTGTTTCCTAGTTCTGTCCACTGAGACAGCCTAAAAGCAATGACCTCAGTAGTAAGGGTACACCTAGCACCCTGACCTTGGTTTCTAAACACAACTCTGTTTGAGTCCTTAAAAACCTAGGACTCCTTGGAGAAGTCAGTAGTAGGGGACAAGGAAGATAAAGGAGCCTGGACAATATTCTCGGACCAAAAAGAAGTACTCATAAAATAGTGGGAACATGTCATAAAAATATAGAGGCCAAATTAACAGGACTGGTCAAATCTGAGGAAATATGAGCTCAAAACACTGATAGCAAAGATGATAAACCAGTGAATAAAATAACTCTTGAATCTACAATGATATTTAAAAAAATAAATAAATGGGGGAGAAAGGAAAGCTCTTCTTACAGAATACCAAATATTAAATAGAGGATGCCAAAAAATGTACACATTTTAAGAAAGGAAAAAACTGTATTAAAATTGCAATACTCAATATATAACACTAACAACGACGAATACAAGTCACGTTTGAATTCTGCAATTACAAGAGGTGCTCAAAATGGTTACCACCAGTGTCCAGGCAATTCTGATTACGGCAAACAGTTTGGTATATTTCTGTGGTGAGTGTGTAAACTGTCCCAACACCATAGCAGAAGCAGCAGGACTTGTTGCTGTGCGAGGCCTCCCAGATCTTCTCTTGTGCACATCACACACAGTACCATGCGTCTCAAACTTATCACGAATGCGTGCAATTGTTAGGCATGTTGGAGATTCTGTTGCATACTCACACCTTCATTGTTGTGTACTTCCACAACATTCTTGAATTTCAAATACCACTTCAAAATGATCTTGCATTCTTCGAACAACAATGTGCTTCCACCATCTTCTTTGACTGTCCTGCCTGTCGCATGGTGACGATAGCATTCATTTGATTAACACCATCTTTTGGACAAACGTCATACTATACAATGCTACTGTTATTCAATTCAACTTCGAAAAGTGATACATAGATAACATCCCTTAAAATGTATATACATTTTTTTGGCATCCCTGGTATATACAGAATAGAATTAGAAAATCACTATTTTACAGCTATCATGGTAATAATTGAGCCAGATAAGAATAATCAGTGGTTGCTAAAACTAACGAATGTTTGATGAGGAACAGGATATGTACATAGTCTCAAATTATCTCTTTAATTTATTAATTTCTAAGGGGAAAACAGCTTTACAGTAGAGAAACCAAGCAGACAACATCCAACCAATTGACCAAAGTTTATATTGTCAGTAATAAGACAAACCAAAATCATATGCTTTCTGACATGATGCACATGAGGATACAATATAATTTATGTAGTATTCCTGCCAAAAATACATAACCAGTCATTAGGCCTCAAACTTAAATTGAAGGCTATTCTATAAAATAAGTAACCTTAAGTCATGAAGGACAAAAACAGGAACCATTTCACCTTGCAGTAATCTAAAGAAATATGACAATTATATACAATATATGGTCTTGAATCCAGGTTTTCCTTGTTTCTTTTTGTTATAAAGCATAGTATTAGAGAATTGACAAACTGAATAAAATTTCTAAATTATATAACAGTATTGGATCAAAGTTCCTGATTTTAATAGCTATACTGTTATTGTGTTGGAGAACATCCCTGTTGTTAGTAAACACACACTGGAGGCATCATGTGTGAAATTTGCTCTCAAATGGTTCAGAAAAACAAAATAATATGTATGTATGGAGACAGAATATAATAAAGCAAATGTAGTAAAATGGTAATAATTGAGGAATCTGGATGAAGCGTTCTTTGTATTATTCTTGCAACTTTTCTGTAATTTTGAAATTATTTCAAAATAGTTACAATACATGTATTCATTATACCTATATTGTACTTACATACAAAACTCAAAATGCTACAAAATTCAGGTTCCATGATATTGTCAGAAAATACCCAGCTACAGCTGACATAGTTGGTAACTGCATCTTGTTTTGATCACTTCATTTATTCATACACTTAGTCTCACAGCCCACAGTGAATACCTATCTCTTCTTCATACTGAAAACCTCTTGAAATATTTTATCAACTTAGTACTCACAGCAAGAACAGGACTTCCTTATTATTTCTAGAGGAAATGATTTCCTCAATTCATTATCCTGGCTTAATTTTTCCTAAATATTGCTTATACACAATAAAGTTGCATTTCATGGTGCAGTCATCCCATTTAATAAATTCACTGTCATATGTATTATTTGTAGATTTTTTTCATAATCAGAGAGTTTCAAGCACTTTATGGCAATCAGAGTTATTCCTTGGTGTAAATTCTCGAATATTACATGCTTGTGACTTTTGTAAAGAGTTTTTCTCACATTTATTATTCTTATAGGATTTACTCTGGTGTAAATTCTGATGCATCTGAAATTTGATTTCTCAATGAAAATATTGCAACATTTCTGTCTTGTGTAGTTTGTTTTTCCTATGTGAGCGTCTCTGATATAAAATAATGTACACTTCTACAAGTTTTCACAAAATTACTACATTCATAGTGACTGTCTTTCTGTTGTATGTGCTATGACTTCTATGTGAACTTTTGTATATTTGCTGAATTCAGTTCCTCTCCTGTATGCATTTCCTGATGAATAATACAGCAAATTACTGTAGATTTTATATCTATGTACTGTTACTGATTTCTCTCATTTTAATTCTCCAGAAAAATAAACATCTAAGTGAAAATTTCTATTTATTCACTGTATGTGTAATTCTTTCCTATATACCTGTAATCTCATGTTGGAATAGCTTTCTTGAGTGCTTTATTTCTCTCTGTATCCATGTGATTTCTCTCCAGTATGATATCTTTGGTAGCTACTGAGATGTGACTTGACACTAAAGGAATTCCCACATTCACTGCATTCATAGGGTGTCTCTTCATGTGTTCTTTGATGTCTATTTAGACCATGCTTACAGATGAAAGCTTTCCCACATTCACTACATACACAGGGTTTTTCTCCTGCATGGGTTCTCTGGTGTATGAAAAGTTGTGACTTATTGGCTACAAGATTTCTGACAATCACTGCATTCATAGTGTTTCTCTCCTGTGTGAGTTCCCTAATGTACAACGAGCTGTGCCTTCTGTGGGAAAACTTTCCCACAATCACTGCATCTGTAGGGTTTTTCTCCTGTGTGTGTTCTCTGGTGTATAACGAGTAGTGATTTAGTGCTGAAGGCTTTGACATTCGCCACACTGGTAAGGCTTCTCTCCAGTATGAACTCTGATGTAAAGTGAGTTCTGACTTCTGGTCTAAAGCTTTTGGACATTCTTTGCATGAAAAGGGCTTTTTTTCCAGTGTGAGTTCTCTGATGTTCAATGAGCCATGACCTAAGCATAAATGCTTTATGAGACTGATTGTATTCACTGGGCTTTTCTCCTGTATGTGTTTTCTAATGTAAAGTGAGGTTAAATTTCAGAGAGAAGGTTCTTCCACATTCCCTGCATCCATCGAGTTTCTCACCTGTATGAGTTCTCTCATGCTTAATGAGATGTGGCTTACTAATAAAGGTTTTTGGACACTGACTGCATTCATAAGGTTTCTCACTTGTGTGATTTCTCTGATGAAAAGCTAGATTAGATTTGCGGGAGTAGACTTTCCCACATTCACTGCATTCATAGGGTTTCTCTCCTGTGTGGTACTTCTGGTGTCTAGTGAGCTGAGCTGTACTATTAAAAGCCTTCTGACATTCCCTGCACTCATAAGGTTTCTCTCCTGTGTGAGTTCTCTGATGTGAAATAAACTTTGCCTTCCGAATAAAAGCTTTTGGACATTCGCTGCACTCATACTTTTTCTCTCCTGTATGAATCATCCGGTGTTCAGTGAGCTGTGATTTCTGTGAGAAAAATTTTCTGCATTCACTGCATCCATAGGGTTTCTCTCCTGTGTGAGTTCGCAGATGTGAAATGAGGC
>NW_017732743.1:66008-72553 GCF_001890085.2 Hipposideros armiger
AAATGAGGCCGTTCTTCTGCGCAAAAGCTTTCTCACATTCACTGCATCCATAGGGTTTCTCTCCTGTGTGAGTTCGCAGATGTAAAAGGAGACCCTTCTTCTGTGCAAAAGCTTTCCCACACTCATTGCATCCATAGGGTTTCTCTCCTGTGTGAATTCTCTGGTGCACAAGGAGTTGTGACATGTAGTTAAAGGATCTCTGACATTCACTACATTTGTAAAATCTCATTGCTATATGAGTTATATTCAGGCATGACTTCTTACTGACAGCTTCTCCACAATCATAACCATAGCAATTAATTCCAGACTGAGTGTTTTTGTGCATAGCATGGAGAAATAATTTCTCAAGCAGATTTAACTTTTCAGCTTTCTTATTTACATAATTTCTGTTCTGGAAAAGTATATCTAAATTATGTTTCAAAGTTTTTCCATTTAAATCGAAATGATTAAAGTCTTTACTCAGGTGAAATACTTTCCCAAATGCATCGTATCCACAGAGGATCCCATGCCTCTCCACGGGATCAGGCTTGTCAGAGTTTTGCTGGTGCCAGTGTACATCATCAACTTGCCAGGTGTCTTCTAGGACGGAGACCAATGAATCTTTATATGATTAGGTACTGGAAGGTGTAGACTCTCATAACAACGATCAAAGAAAGAAATGATATTCTGGATATAGGATACAAGTTAGAGGCATCTAGTAGAAGGAAAAGAGAAAATAGAAGGAAAGCAGAGGAACACAAAAGTCATACAAAACATAGGAAAGGGGGAAAAAAATCCATGTGTATTTGGAAGCATAATTCTGACCACAGGTGAGGTGTGGAGTAGGAGGAAGGCAACATAAGCAGTGTTGGTGAGGACGAGTACAGATGCTAGAAAGAATAACCAAGAAAGTAAGGTCCTAATTCAGATTCCAGAGATCTGATACAGAGTGAATAGACATAAGGGGCCAATCTCCTTCTAAATGTCAAGCAGAGAGTCCTAATATGAGCAAGGTGATGAGTGGAAGAATCTTTAATGACATCTAGGAAGCTGTCAACTGTTTTGTGTCATATTTAAGAGTTCAGGAGTTTTAGAGTAGAGATCTCAAAAGAACCTATCTAAGATTCTATCTCCTTACACTTTCATTCATCTACCTGTTTTATATTCACTCACCTAGACTGCCCTTACTGCAGATTTCTCCCTCTACAATCTGTGACACTTCTTGCTCCATGTGGAAGACTGCTTGTAGCCTAGAAGCTTAATAATCTGTATGTAGATCAACATGGGCCCAAAAGCTTGGTCTTCAGAACCTCTGAACCTCTCTCCTGGTTCATACAGACACAAAGATTCTACCATCTATAAATCCTAAGTTTAAAGACATTAAAAACTTCAGAGGACCCATAAATTCTAGGAATTAAGGAAAAAAAGCAATAGGCTGAGAGTTCATCAAGAGATATATAAGAAACATGTCCTTACCGACTGACACAAGGTTGCTATAATTTTCCAACATTACATTCCAGTATAAGCTCTTCTGAGCAGCATCCAGTAGCTGCCATTCCCCCGAAGTGAAGTCCACAAACACATCCTTAAATGCAAATGTTACCTGTAACAGCATAGTCTTATTTCAGGTGATTTCATTCAATGATATGGAAAAAATGCTTATGAATTTATTATGATCATGTTCACAATATATTATATATCCAAAAGGTTTAGTAAATCTAGGTTTATCTTACATCTTATAGAAGAAACTTATGGCTCATTAAAAATATCATGCCATTGGCATTGGCATAAAGACAGATACATAAATCAATGGAACACAATAGAGAGCCCAGAAATAAATTCATGCCTATATGGTCATTTAACCTATGACAAAAAGAAGTAAGAATTTATATTGGGGTAAAGACAATCTATTCAATAAATGGTGCTGGGAAAATTGAACAAATACATACCAAAATAAAAGAGAGAGAGAGAGAGAGAGAGAGAGACAGAGAGAGAGACAGAGAAAGGAAGAGGACCACCTTCTTAAGCCATATATAAGAATAAACTTGGGCTGGCTGAGTGGCTCAGTTGGTTAAGAGCTCGCTTAAGAGTTTGAGCTCTGAGAAACAGAGGTTTGAGTCCTGGCCCGAGCTGAGCTGCCTCTGAGCTGCCAACAAGTGGCAGGATGGCTTAGCTAAAAAAAAAAAAAAAGAATAAACTCAATATGGATTAAAGACTTAAGCGTAAGACCTGAAACCATTGAAACTCCTAGAAAAAAATATAGGAAGGAAACTCTCAGACATTATCCTTAGTAATATTTTTATTGATTGATATATCTCCTCGGACAAGGGAAACTAAAGACAAAAAAAACAAATGGGACTATATCAAAATGAAGTTTTTTCACAACAAAGGAAACCATCAAACAAACAAAAAGACACTACTGAATGGGAGAAGATATTTGCCACTGATACATCTGATAAGGGGTTAATATCCAAAATTTATAAAGAACTCATACAGCTCAACACCACAAAACCCAAACAATTCAATTAAAAAATGAGCAGAGGACCTGAATAGACGTTTCTCCAAAGAGGACATACAGTGGCCAATAGACATATGAAAAGATGCTCAACATCACTGATCATCAGAAAAATGCAAATAAAAACTACAATGAGATATCACCTCACTCCTGTCAGAAATGGCCATCATCAATAAATCAACAACCAACAAGTGCTGGTGAGGATGTGGAGAAAAGGGAAACTTTGTGCACTGTTGGTGGGATAGCAAATTGGTGCTGCCACCATGGATAACAGTATGGAAGTTCCTTAAAAAATGAAAAATAGCACTACCTTATGACCCAATAATTCCACTTCTGGGTATTTATCCAAAGAAATCCAAAACACTAATTTGATTGGGTTTGTGTGTGTGTGTGTGTGTGTGTGTGTGTGTGTGTGTGTGTGTTTTAGCTGAGCCATCCCGCCACCTGTTGGCAGCTCAGCGGCTACTCAGCTCGGGCCGGGACTCGAACCGCTGTTGCTCAGAGCTCAAACTCTTGAGCGAGCTCTTAACCAACTGAGCCACTCAGCCGGCCCTAAAACACTAATTTGAAAAAAACATATGCACCCCTTATGTTTACTGCAGCACTATTCACAATGGCCAAGAAAGAGAAAAAACCAAAATGCCCATCAACAGATGAATGAATAAAGAAATTGTGGAGCTTGCTTCATCAGCACATATACTAAAATTGGAACTATACAGAGACGATTACCATGGCCCCTGTGCAAGGATGACATGCAAATTCGTGAAGCATTCCATATATTTTTACCAATGTGCTATATACCACACCTGAAGCTGAAGTAGAATAATACTGAATGTCAACTATAATTAAATATACATGTATACCAGGGGTGCCAAAAAAACGTATACAGGTGGACACTTTGGTCAACGTTGCTCAAGCAGTAGTTCGCCATAATCAGAAGTCCCTGGGCACTGATGATAACCACTTTGAGCACCTCTTGTAATTCCAGAAGTCAAACGTGACTTGTATTCATCTTTTGTTGCCAGTATATATTGAGCATTACAATTTTAATATAGTTTTCCTTTCTTAAAATATGTCTACATTTTTTGGCACCCTCTGTATATATAGTCATGGGATGTGGAATATAGCATAGGGGAGATAATCAACAGTATTGTAACAACTATATACAATGTCAGAAGGGTAGTAGATTGGGTGGGATTATCACTTTGTTAGGGGTGTAAATGTCTAACTATTACGTTGCTTTGTACACCTGAAACTAATTTAAAAAAAAATTGTCATTTATACAATGGAGTATTACTCTGCCATAAAAAAGAATGAAATCTTACCATTTGCAACAACACGGGTGGACCTAGAAAATATTATGCTAAATGAAATAAGACTGAGAAAGACAAATACCATATAATCATTTATATGTGGAATCTAAAGAACAGAATAAACAAACAAACAGAACAAATAGGTTCATAGAGAAAAAAACTGATGGTTACTAGATGGGAGAGGGTTGGGAGGATGAGTATGAAAAGATTAGGAAGTATAAATTGGTAGTCACAAAATAGTCACGGGGATATAAAGTACAGCACAGGGAATATAGTTAATGGTGTTGTAACAGCTATGTACCATGTCAGAAGGAAGGTAGACAAATTGGGGTTATCCCTTTGTGAGGGGTGTAAATGTCTAATTATTACATTGTTTTGTGCACCTGAAACAAACAAAATTAACGTTCTCTAAATAAAACAGAACAAAAAAAAAATCATGACATTTAAAAATCAACCAATGTAACTCAACATACTGACAGAATAAAAGATAAAAAATTAGGGGCCGGCTGAGTGGCTCAGATGGTTAAGAGCATGAGCTCTGAGCAACAGGGTTGCCGACTCGATTCCCACATGAGCCAGTGACGCTGCGCCCAAGCTAAGCTGCAGCTGAGCTGCCAACAGGTGGCAGGATGGCTTAGCTGGTGAGAACACGTGCTCCAACAACAAGGTTGCCAGTTCAACTCCCGCACAGGATGGTGGGCTATGCCCACCTGCAGCTAAGATTGAACATGGCACCTTGAGCTGAGTGGCCGCGAGCTGCTGATGGGCAGCTGGATGGCGACTGGACTTGGAACTGAGCTAGCTGCGCCCTCCACAACTAAGACTGAAGGACAACTTGGCTGTTCCCCTTCCTTCCCCAATAAAATCTTAGAAGCATGTAATACAGATGTGTATGCATATGTCAAAACTGTTGAATGGTACATAAATATTTGTACATTTAGTTATATATAAATTGTATACTAAAATAAATAAAAAGTACTATAATATAAGCAAATATTAAACCCTAGTTAACAATATATATGCTGGAGTATATAGGGGGCTATGTACTAATGTTTGCAACTTACTTTGAAATGCATCAAAAAGTAAGAGAAAGAAAAACAGAAAGGACCCAAAGCAACACTGCAGCCTGGAAAAGTGCCTATGAGAAGCGTTAGCAAGAATAGTGAGGAGCTGCTACAGTGGTCCAAGTGACAGATAATGATGGTTTTGACGAAAGCAGTGCAGTAGCAAAGAAAAGTGACAGATTTGAGGTCTACTTTGGAAACAGAACCAACAGGATTTGTCCTGTTGGGATGCATAAAGTGTGAAAAGTGAAATATGCCCAGTAGTTTCTATACTGTCCACGGCTACTTTTGTGCTAGTGGCAGAGCTGAATAGTTGCAACAGAGACTGTCTGGCCCACAGAGGCTAAAATACTTACTATCTCGCCCTTTACAGAAGTTTGCTGACCTCTCATCGGAGAGGCTAGGAAAAGCTATTAACTGAACCAGTAAAACTGTGGAACAGATTTGAGGTGAGATCAGGAGCTTGGTTTGGGAAATGGTTAGTTGGATACACGTGTAGAGGTGTACCTTTGTCAAGCCAAGGAGGCAAAGAGATACAGGAGCTAGTGCTGAAGGGAGATTCCAGGCTAGAGATATAATGAGGAGGTCATCAGCATCTGAGTGTTTAAGCCTGTGACACTAGATGAGAGCACTAAGGAAGTGAGGACAAAAAGGATGTGAGGAATGAGCCCTGAGTCACTCTGAGAATTAAGATAACAGGATGAGAGGGCCGGCTGAGTGACTCAGTTGGTTAAGAGTTTGCTTAAGATTATGTGTATGACAAGTATGTTCTGATTTCACCCACCAAAGACCTTTGTTGAAGCAAAAATAAAATATCTGGTAAATGTAAAAAAAAAAAAAGTTTGCTTAAGAGCACAAGCTCTGAGCAACAGGGCCGCGGGTTCGATTCCCACATGGACCAGTGACACTGTGCCTGAGCTGAGCTGCCACTGAGCTGCCAACAGATGGCAGGATGACTCAGCTGGTGAGAGCACGTGCTCCTAACAACAAGACTGTCTTGTCTGTTAGATAGTGGGCTATGCCCGCCTGCAACTAAGACTGAACTTGGCACCTTGAACTGAGCTGCCACCCGGATGGCTCAATAGATTCAGTGTGTGCTCTTAACAAAAAGGCTGCCGGGTTCGACTCCCACATGGGATGGTGGCTACGCTCACCCGCAATTAAGACTGAACTCAGAACCTTGAGCTTAGAGGCCATGAGCTGCCGATGGGCAGCCAGATGGCGACTGACGCCCTCCACAACTACGACTGAAGAACAACTTGGCTGTTCCCCTCCCCCAATTCACAATTTTAAAAAAAACATTACAGGATGAGAGATAAGACAAAGCTTACAAAAAGAAACTGAACCCTAGAAAAAGTGGCCAATAAGGCAGAAATCAGGAGAGCCTGGCATTCTAAACACCAAATTACAACAGTATATCAAAAGAAAAGGAAGTATCAGCTACGCGAGATGCTGCTGAAAGATCAAATAAAAACTCATCGTGAAATTTAACAACACGGAATCGTTGGTGATCCTCAGAAAAAGCACTTTCGGTGGAAGGGTGGGAGCAAAAGCAACTAGAGTGGGTTCAAGAAAGAAAGAGAGGGGCCGGCCGAGTGGCGCGATGGTTAAGAACTGGCTTGGGACGCCAGAGGGCCCCGGTTCGGATCCCACATATGAGGGCCAGTGACACTG
>NW_017732743.1:74043-81361 GCF_001890085.2 Hipposideros armiger
ACACACACACACACACACACACACACACACACACACACACACACACTCCCCGAGGGTGCCAGAAATACGTACACAAGTGGACACTTTGGTCAACGTTGCTCAAGCTGTAGTTTGCCGAAATCAGAAGTGTCTGGATGCTGATGGTAACCACTTTAAGCACCTCTTGTAATTGCAGAAGTCAAATGTGACTTGTATTCACCTTTTGTTATCAGTATATATAGAGTAATACAATTTTAATAGTTTTTCCTTTCTTAAAATGTGCATACATTTTTTTGGCACCCTCTGTATATATATAATCCAGAAATATAAAGAAAAGCTAATTAAAGATGTGATCACTGATTTTATCCCAGGAGTACAAAGTTGATTTAAAATCCTAAAGTCAATAAATATAAATCAACACAACAATTAAATAAGAGAAATTAAAATACTGAAAAACATTTGAGAAAATTCAACTTACACTGGTGACTAAAACAACAAAATCTTAGCAAGGTCTGACAAAAAGAGAGCTTTCTTAATACAAAAAAAAAAAAAAGTATAAAAAAACCTACAAAAAATATACTGAAAAATTTCCCAACTGTGATCAAGAAAAAAAGGATGCCTACAATCAAAATTTCCATTCTACATTACAGTGTATTGTCCAGGCCAGGAAAAAGCAAGGAAAAGAAAAAGTGTAAGAATAGAAAAGAATGAAACACAATTGCCAAAATTTGCTTCTGTTATGTTTATGAACCACAAACCCGAAAGACTCTTCAGATATATTAATAAAACGAACAAAAAGTTTTTGCAACATAGCTAGATACAAAGTCAATATATAAAGATTACTGTTTATATAGTAAGAATAAGCAATTAAAAATAAAATCACTAAAAAAAAATCAACTATCTTTTTAAAAGTGTGAAAAATAAGCCATAGAATGTAAGAACATATTTACAATGTATTACCAGCCACAGCTTATATGTAAAAAAAAAAAAACCAATAAAATTACAAATCAATTTGTTTCAAATGGTCAGAGAGATCAATAAAAATGAGCAAAAGATTTGAAGAGGATAATCAGGGAAATGTAAATGAAAACTACAATGACCTACTACTTTTTTGGGCCTATCTAAGTCCCATTAGGTAAGCCAAAAACAAAAACTCTGATAATGCTGGGGGATAGCGAGAATTTAAAGCAAGGACAGCTTCCACACACTGCTGACAGGGGTGCACATTAGAAGAGCTCCTTTAGGAAAAACATAACATTAGCTAGTAACGTTGATTTTTATAACCTAGCAACTCTTAAGTACCATTTCCCCATGTATAAGACGCACCTTAATTTTGGGGCCTGAAATTTGAAAAAAAAAATGTATTACATAAAGTTATTGAACTCGTTTTATTCATCATAAAATTCATACAACTCATCACTGTCAAAACTCCCAACCATTAGCTTGTCCTCATCTGTGTCTGATGACAAATCACTGTCTTCATATATTGCCTCGTCCTGTTCCATCTATGGCATTTGAAATGTACAACCACTGTGTAGGACGCACCCAGTTTTTAGACCCCAAATTTTTTAAAAAAAAAGGTGTGTCTTATACATGGGGAAATATGGTAAATATCCTAGTTTACAAAACTTACACCTGTAAACCAGGATATGTATATAAGAATGTTCACAGCAGCACAGTTTATAAGAGTCAAAAATGAGGAACAGCTCTAATACCCATTGACAGTAAAATGGCAAAAATGGTGCCCTATTCATAATAAATGAACTAAATAACAACGGACAAACTAAAGCTACACGTAACAATACAAATGAAGCTATTAACATAATGGTGAAGGAAGAAGGCAAGACACTAGCAAGTATAGCATGTAACTGTAAAAAATAAGAAACAGAAAAATAATGAAATGAAAAAAAAGAAATACAAAACATTTAAAACTGCATAAAGCTCTACAGCAATATAAATATAGAATAACTACCACTTATCGGTGGCTACTGTGAAACCCACTGTTATGGAATTCACTTTATGTTCACAATTCTGAGAGTCACTATGAATTCAGTTTACACAAATGGGAAAATGGACACTCAGAGAGTTTAGGCAACTTTCCAAACATCCCAGCTAGTGGTATAAATGAAATAAAAACCTAGATCTAATTCTAAAATCCATAGTTTTTCCACTAAAATCATTTGAAGATTTTGTGATGGCTTTCCTTAAAAATCTGGGGGAAAAAAATAAAAAATTCTTCATAATAATGAAAGTCAGTAATGAGCTCAGATAGGTATTTTAATTGTTTTTCTTCACAACAAAAATTAAAAGTTTAAAAGGCAAAAGGAAGCATTTTTCAAAAACAATGACAATATAATCACTAAAGACAACATAAATATCCAGAACCTACATAAAACCAGAAAACTTTCTGAGGGGCTGGAGAGAGGAACCAATTTGTATTAAGATAAAAGTAGATTATTCTGCCAAATTTATTATTTTAATGTGACACCAGTCAAAATTCCATACAGTCACTTGATAGAATACTAAAAGTATCCTTTTAGCTGTTAAAAAAGTATTTTCAAAAGAATATAGGCATCTATGTATGATAAGCTCAAGTGATAAAAAAATAATTCGATTAATAACTTTTTTAAAAGCAAAAAAATCAGAAACATACCCAAATTTTAACAATTGTTGCCTGTCAACCTAAGAAACATCCAATCCTGTAGAGAATTTTAATGAGTTTATTTGAGCCAAACTGACAACAGCTCCCAGAAAGCAAAATCTCTCCGAATTGAGAAAACGCTCTGGAGAATGGCAGTTTTGCAGCTCATTTTCTACATTAGAATCAAAGAAGGAGACATAACAGGGGTTACACTGGTGGTAGATAAAGGGGGCAGAAGAAAGCAAAGTGGGGAAATCTCTGGGATTGGATAAAAAGTAAAATGGAGACACACATAGTTCTTTTACATTGGTGGGTACAGGATAATTAAAAATTGACATTTATAGCACACAGAGATGGTATGTGGGGGCAAGATAACAATGAGGGGCTCTGTGTCTCGCGCTCTGGTGTGGAGGCTGTGCTTTGAGGAGTCCAGAAAAAGGGATTACTGATATTCCTTACAAGCAAAAAGACAACAGACAGTCTCACTTAAGGTAAAGACTGACCTTTGTCAAAAAAGCTACAGGCCCAGGATGTGACTATCCCCTGACCTGCTTTTAGTTAGGAATTTTTATGTTCAGACCATCTGACGTGGTTAATTTTGGTCTCTGAGTTTGTAGCTTCCCCGAACCCAGTTCCAACATGTGTAGGTTTTCTCACACAAAGCAATTCTCAGCCACCATCAGGGTATTCAAGAATTCAACTAAATTCTGGCAATAACCAGAGAGAGAATTAGATTCCATAGGTAAAGGTCTCAGTCCCCCAAGACAGCCCTCCACTTCAGATGCTAAGGTTGGTCTGGCTATAAATCAGAGGTTCCTACAACCCCCTCCTGAGGTTCAATTAATTTTCTAAACTGGGTCACAGAACTCAAGAAAACTGGTTTACTCACTAGGTTTGCAATTTATTACAAAGGATATTAAAGGATATGAATCAATAGCCAGATGAAGAGATACATAAGGCCAGGTCCTGCACAAAAGGAGCTTCTGTCCATATTGAGCTTGGGGCCCAGCATGGTGGCACAGTGGATGTGTTCCAGTCCCCTAACATGAAAGCTCTTCGAAAAAAGGAGCCATGAGCTGTCCCTTTGTGTTTTCATGGAGGCCCCATTACATATTTATAATTGATTTATTCACTGGCCATTGGCAATGGTTTCAACCTCAAGCCCCTTTTCTATTCCCGGAGGTGGGTACGGGGTAGAAGGACTGAAAATTCAAACCCCCTAATCAAAGGTTGTTTCCCCAGGCAACCAGCCTCCACCCTAGGGTGGGGTCCAAAAGCCACCTCATTAACATAACAAAAGACACCTTTATCAATTTCAAAACTTAAGACTTAATTCCAACGGTTGGGGGAAGCTGTGAGTCAGCAACTAGATCAAGATCAAATATCTTATAAATCACAATATCGTA
This sequence comes from Hipposideros armiger, assembly GCF_001890085.2. Classification (NCBI taxonomy): domain Eukaryota; kingdom Metazoa; phylum Chordata; class Mammalia; order Chiroptera; family Hipposideridae; genus Hipposideros; species Hipposideros armiger. Next base: position 78,070 of record NW_017732743.1, read on the forward strand.
GCTTCAAAGTATTTTCATAGAAAAAATAAGAGAGGATGACTTGGGGGTCCAAGGAGAATTGAAAACAGGCTTTGAATAGAAGATTGGCTATAATGGACCATACTCTTGTCAGCTGTGAGAAATATAACTCCAGAAAGCCTGTACCCATTATCCAAAGTTGTGGACTCAAATTACTGAACCCACCCCCCAATCCCTGACCCCTACCCCCACCCATCAAGACCTCCACCAATTTACTTAACTTCTCATACCAATGCATGACCCAGACAAGAGACTCAATCACAAACACAAATGAGCCTGTCCAACCGCTTACGCCCACAATGATATCTCATTCTGAACCATGGACCCACCACACTGAAGCTATCACCACCTCCACACAACTACCAAAAGTCCCTAAGAAGTAATCCCTATCCTCCACAGGACCATACCCCACACAGACCCCGAAAACTGGCCCACTCCCATGACACCGCCACTTACAGCCAAGCCTCCCCCTCCGATAACTAAGCACAATCGGATCCCCCAACCCACCTCCCAAAACCCACAGACATCCTTCATCAATTACGGATGCCACAATCTTCCCCAAGCACTTTATTAAGCTCCGCACCTGTATACAGGCAACTATAGCGTCCTCAGCGCGCCACGGGAGGTTTAAAATAATTCCACATACCACTTCCGCTTCCGGTCTCCGCACTTTTCCTACCGGGCTCACTCAGGGGCCGGTGGATGAAAAGGGCCGCTTCCTTCCAAGGACCCGGATTCTGCGCAGTCGAAACTTGGTGAGTAATATGGCCGCCCCCGTTCAGCGGCTTTACAATTGAAGTGGCCATCTTAAACCATGTGCCGTACTGAGACGAACAAACACTTAGGGCCATACCTCCGCAGTCAGCCACGTGCATTACACATGCGCAGTAGCATATTAGACCCTGCCAATACGTTTTTAGGACCACTGAAAGGCCTGCCTTTTAATAAAAGTGAACTGGCTCTTTAAGAAAACTGAGCCAGGACCTGGGAGGTCTATGGATGGAGCTGGGTTTCCTGTTACTCTCTAGTCTTGACTTCCTGTTAAACTTTATGGTTCTACTTTCCTACGGAGCGGGGAGGGGGATATGTAGAGGGCATCTTGGACCACTCCGCCCTCTTTGGCACCCGTGGCCGGCTGTGGTTTCTGTGTTCCTGTGCTACTGTGGTGGTTTTGTTTTGTTCCCCCCCCCCGCGAATAAACCCTCCTTTTGGTGGACTATTTAAAAGACTATTTTGTCCGATTAACATTTGACTTGTCCAGAATCTAGAGAAAAAGGAACTCTCCTGGCTTCTGAAAGGTGAGCAAACCCACCTTGAGCTTCAGTGAGCTGTTTGGGCTCGCTTTTGCTCCTCTGCTTCGAAGCCTCGGGTGAGTTCTCTCCTGGCTCTGGGCCAACGCTTTGCGTCTGACGCTCCAGGTTTTATTCGGAACTTGTTTTATTTTTTTTTTAACGTTTTATTTTTGTGTGTGAATGAGTTAGAGGCCAATTTGTCTATGTAGTCCATGTACTGGTGGCACGTCAGCTTTAATTCTTCAGAAAGCAAGCTGTCCTTTCAGACACAGACTGGCCTTCGCATAAAGTCCCTTTGGGTATAAAGGTTATTTCTACTGAAATTGGTCAGTTTGGGCCGGTATTAGACTGTGCCATCTCGATGAGAAAGTGAGAAGAGTGCCACCCAGCTCAGCCTATAACTTAACTCCCTGAGAGTTGGTTATTTCCCTGGAACTGACTATTAGCCTTCAGCCTGGTTCTCAGTTATCAGACTTTCAGAGGGAGGCGACGTGAAGACCTGCAGGTTCTTTGAGTTGTGAATTTATTTGGGCGCAGTTAAAAAAGGGGATCTCTGTTGTCTAAGCCTCCTAAAACTGTTCCTCCAACAGGGACACTGGCTGAGTATATGTTTAAAACCCGCGGGGAATTTTCGTGCATGTATTTAACTAAATGGACAGATCTGACTAAGAGTAATTTAGAAAATCATTGGCCACTTTGGGGAACTTTAGAGATTCCCAAACTTGATTTTCTTAAANAAAAAAAAAAAAAAAGAAAGAAAGAGAGGAGGAATTGGTGATACTGAGTTTGAGCAACACTTGATTTTTGATGAAGACCGATAAACTTACTTCTTGATGCGGAAGTGCCAGAAAACATTTATTGGCTGCAAGGAATTGTCAGCTTCCTCTTAATGGAAAATGTATTTCATAAAAATTCCTGTTCGTCTTTTGATTATGGCTGACATCATCAGCACCAGAGGAAAAGTGGCAACTCAGTTTTGGACTCTACAGATTATATTGCGATGTTTTGACATTAGGCACTCTGAATGAGCCACAATGTGTATTTATATATAATACATCCATCCTCCAACTGGGCTGCAGTCTTGTCTATCATCTCTGCTGTGCATTTTTCCCACCACACTTTTATCTGCGCATAGTATTACTTTTTATTGTGTGAATTAATAAAAATTTCTTCAAATCCTTTGGAAAAACAACTCACCTTAGATTTGGTCATTTTCAGCTGTTCTTGGGAAGTTGCCAGTGACACCAACATCCGCTCAATGACTTCCAGCTCTGCTTTGTATCTTAGCTAAGAGCTCTCTGGTCAAAAGGACCACCAGAAACACGACACTCTTTGTTCTGGAACCTCTACGTCCTCATGTCACGGGAGCTGCCTTTTCCCAGAAAGTCAAGACCTGCGGATTAAGGGGAATATTCACTTTACATGACATATTAATTGTAGGCTTTTATTGCAGAGACCTTATCTTCACATAAAATTCTAAGCTGGGCCCTCCGGTGACTCTGCTCAGGCTGCTGGGGATAAATATAACCTGGAGTTTGACACCTCAAATGTTTTGTTTAATCCAAAGGCTCTGGACATACAATGTCCAAGGTTAAGATGCTCTCAATAGTCACATATATCCTGAGCATACATCTGTATTGACAACTTTCCTAGGTATCAGAAAGTTAAATAAAAAGTTCTGTCTTTGACTATATATATATTAAAGTCTGTAACTTCAAAAGTATGGTCTATTGGGAAACAGAATACCTGGAAGAAACTGAGTTTTGAGAACAGTGCCAGAAAAGGAAATTATAGGCAATATCACACATAGACACTGATGATGCTATATTAAAAAAAATAATATATCAGAGCCAGGTTTTTGAGAGCACTAACTCACCTGTGTCTCTGGACTTGGCACCAACTCCTTAAATAAACCTTTCCTTTCTTTGCTGGAAAACACACACACACACACACACACACACACACACACACACACACACACA
>NW_017732743.1:86332-90821 GCF_001890085.2 Hipposideros armiger
GTATGAGATGCTCTCTGCCTTCTAACCAGTCTTTTCGGATTTTCCTAATTCCCAATGGTGAGGCTCTGAGGAACTACAGGGGGGCTTTTTCCAATCCTTCCACATAATCATCTTGGAGAAATTTTTCTTAAAATTGGGGAGAAAACTATTTCTGTTCTAATTGACACCAATGTTATACTCGGTGCTCAACCCCACAGTTATAAGCCTTGGAGTAATAAGACATTTTACATAGTGGGGATTTCAAATAAACTTCAACAGGTTTATGTGTCTGAACCTAGTCTATTCCCTTTAGTCTAGGTCCTTTAAGAGATGCACATTTCTCCTTAGTTCTTTCGCCACTACCCACTTATTAGGCAGAGACTTCTTGGAGAATTATCATGCTGGAATATCCTTTTCTGGAAAGGGAGACATAATGTTAGAGTTTAATGGTAACCGTCAGAATCACCAATGAGGTGAATTACATGACTTTTCAGCATCTTTCATCTGTGCTGTCTCTGGTATAGTAACTGAATCTGAGAGTACTGATCAATGGTCCCTATTGGACCAACTACCATCTTTATGGGCAAAATCTCCAACTGATACTGGCAGAATTAACAGTGCACCTCCTGGTCATGGTTCAAATTGATCCTTCAAAGCCTCTGCCCAGAATGAATCAATACCTTATAAGTAAGGAAGCCTTCCAAAATATAAATCCCATAATAGATAAAAACTCAGGGTTTTATTCCTTGCAATAGTCCTTGTAACACTCCTACCTGTGAGAAAGCCAAAGGTACGAGGGTGGAGGTCTGTCCAGGACCTCTGAGCAATAAACCACATTATCCCTTGAACCCTGTCATTCCTGACCCTCACACATGCTGCTGGCATCCAATCTAACTGGAAAGTCTTTACAGTAATTGAGTTATGCGGTGCATTCCTTAGCATCCCAGTTAATGAATACCTTTCTGCTTTCACTTGGGAAGGAAAGAGATGTACTTGGACAGTGATGCCTCAGGGTTTTTATTTAGTCTTATTTCTCTCAGATTGTGAAGATTGATTTGGATGATGTAGTTTTCCCTAAAGGTTCCACCTTGTTACAATATGTGGATGATTTATTTGTTCTCAGGTTTTCTGACAGGGTGATAGCATCCACCTGTTGACACTTCTAAAGAAAAATTGCAATTTGCTCCAACTCAGGTTTGATATTTGAGACATCTGATATCAGAACAAGGTCCACATATGGATCCAGTCAGGCTCCATGGTGTCCTAAGTTTCCCAAGGCCCAAGACAAAGCGCCAATTGCGAGGTTTCCTTGGGCTAGTTGGCTATTGCCGGAATTGGCTCGCAAATCTCTCTCGTGACAAAACCTCTATATGTCCTACTAAGGAATGACAGTCCTGACCCAATTTCATTGGAAGAACAGGATGACATGGCTTTCAAGCCCTTGAAGGAGAGTTTAATAAAACCACCTTCTCTTAGGCATCCTAACTACCAGATTCCCTTCTTTTTGTGCATGAAAAGGAAGGAAATGCCTTTGGGGTGCTCACTCAGAAACATGGGGATCAATATAGACCCCAAGGATACTACAGTCAGCAACTTGACTGTGGCTTGGGGATACCCCCTTTGCCTGAGAGCCATTGCTGCTACTGCCCTCCTCGTTAAGGCCACAGAGAAGATTGTGGGATTCCCCTCTAACCATCTCGGTGCCTCATGCTGTAGAAGCTCTCCTGAATTTTCATCACATCCAGCATCTTTCAGTCAGCTGCCTTACTTCCTAAGAAATCCTTTTGTTAACTGCTTCCCATGTAATGCTTTTGCATTGTAATAACCTTAATCTGGCTACTTTCCTTCCTTCTGAGACTGAGGCACTCCCTCATGACTGCCTGACACTGACAGACCACCTTGTGACTCCTCGTGATTTACGGAAGACTCCTTTGGGTAAAGCTGATTTCTCATGGTTTACCGATGGTTCATACTTATAAAATGATAGTGGTGAGTACTCCTAATTATGCTGTTGTAGCCCCTTCTGAATTCATCAAGGCAGCACCTTTGCCTCTGGCCACTTCTGCACAGCAGACTGAATTATATGCCCTCACTGGACCATGCATTTTAGCCAAGGGTAATGCTGTCAACGTTTATACTGACAACGTTTATATGCTTTTGGAATGGCTCATGACTGGAATGCTATGGAAACAATGTGGTTTCCTTACCTCCAATGGAGATAAAATTTAAAACTGTCCATATGTATGGGAATTATTGGACGCTATACTTCTACCTGATGCCTTAGCCATTACTAAGATTCCAGGGCATTCTAAACTTGACTCTGGAAGCCAAAGGAAATCACTTGGCTGACATTTCTGTTAAAAATGCTACATTTAAATTTATCAGGAGCAGTCAAACCTCTGTCATGGTCCAGAGAGAAGCTTCGCCAGTTGATAGCTTAGAAAAACTGGCCAGAGAAGCCCAACAATCAGCTTCTAGAGAAGAAAAACATGACTGGAAATCCAACAATTGCAGTTTAACAAAGAAAAGAAACTGGTTCAGACCAAATAACAATCCAGTCCTACCAGAAACTCTACAATTCCCACTCCTAACCACTGTACATGTGTTGAACCATTGGTCAGCTGCAAAATGGTAGCTTTCATGCACCAATACTGGTGGGGAAATATTAATAAAGCTGCAAAAAGTTCCTACCTTAGGTGTCCCACCTGCCCAAAGTATAACTCAGGGAAGCCTATTCACACTGCCCCTTGGCATGTTAAGTTGCCAAACGGACCATTTGGGGTCTGGCAAATAAACTTCATACAGCTTCTCCCATCTCATGGATACAATTATGTTTTAGTCGTGATATGTATGTGTTCTCACTGGACTGAAGCTTTCCCTTGCAGACAAGCTAATGTGTCTGTAGTGGCCAAAATACTGTTAGAGAAAATTATTCTACCTGGGAAACTCCTCTTGAACTCCACAGTGATCCAAGAACCTATCTAAAGCAAGTCTGTTATTTGGCCAGTTCTACCAGCATTTTCACTGTGCTTACCACCCTCAATCTTCAGGACTGGTTGGATGCACTAATGGCATTACTAAGATTCAGTTGGCAAGATTTACAGAAACTCTTCAAACACCTTAGCCAAAAGCATTGCTGCTAGTCCTTTCAAATCTTAGATCTACTTTTGGGACTCATAAGTTTTCACCTTTCAAGATAATTACAGAACACCCTACACATTTGACCTCTGCCTCTCTTGACCCACAGTTGGTGAAAGGACATACTTCAATATTGTAAAGGCTTAATTGCTTCTATTGACAATAACCATGCCTTGGTAGAACAATCATTTCACCATACACTCCAGGGAAATGAAAAACTAAAAATANCTTCCAAACAAGGCTATGAATCTAAATTTGCCCATTTAGAAAATAAAGTCTCAAAGTTAACAAGGGTTGCTAAAAATTCAAAATGAGACAAAATGGCGCTGAAACCTCATGCTCTTCCTCCACAACTGCCTTGCCTTCCCTCCACTGTTCCTTTGTCCCAAGCTCTGCCTCCGACACCATTTTGTCTCACTGCTGCCTCCTCAGCCTTCAGCTCAGCCCCAAGCACATTCTCTTGACTCTTCTTTTTCTCCTTCCTCACAACAGTACTTCCCCATTTAAGATGAAACCTTGTGGAGATCCTAATAAACCCCACGTCTCCTATGTCTCCTGGACTAAAGCTGAGTTACGAAGCATTGTAAAGGAGTTACCTAAGGTAACTAATAAGTTTGCTGAGGAATTTGATATTACTATTCAGGTCTATCAGCCGGGATTTTCTGATTTATATCAGCTATTTAATATGTTGGTGAAGACCAAGCAAGACATTGCATGAGGATTGCCGGATGGGAGTATCCTGAAAGACTTAGGAAAGCAAACCTCCAATTATTGGGAGGAAACCAGAGAACTTGCTTGAAAACTACATCGAGCAATTCCTAAGGCTTTCCCAAGGTCTGTGGATTGCAGCAAAATTCTCACTTGTTCACAAAGGCCTAATGAAACTGTTCATGACTATTTTAATAGGTTTCAGGTAGTTTTTAAGGAAAATTCTGCTCTTCCTTCAGATGTTGACATCATACGTGTAACCTTTAATTCTTTGTCAGTGGGCTAAATAAAAACCTTACCTCATGATTAGAAGATCCAGATGGGGTGGGGAACTATGCCTACCCTAGACTCGGTAAATTTGGCCAATGAGCTTGCCAGTACCCTAGATGAGCCACCTAAAAGTAAGATTGCCAAGACTTTCAGCCATGGCAGATGAGAGGCCCCAAGGGAAACCAGAGAACTACAACTTTTTGCCACTACAAGGACACTGGAAAAGGGGTTGCCGTAAGTTTAAGTGTATGAGATGCTCTCTGCCTTCTAACCAGTCTTTTCGGATTTTCCTAATTCCCAATGGTGAGGCTCTGAGGAACTACAGGGGGGCTTTTTCCAATCCTTCCACATAATCATCTTGGAGAAATTTTTCTTAAAATTGGGGAGAAAACTA
>NW_017732743.1:94026-96283 GCF_001890085.2 Hipposideros armiger
CTCAAAAAGGATTCCCTCCAACCATTCTGGTGGAAAGGCCTTACCAGGTACCATTTACTAACCCGTGCTTCTAAATTGCAGGGAGTTGACTCTTGGGTACATGTGTCACACCTAAAGAAGGCACCAAACCCTGACTGGAAATGCACAGTCTGGTGACCTGAAACTGAAGTTGTCAAAATTTAAAGCAGGTAACCTCTAAGGAGACAAGTTAACAAATCTTTCTGGAACTTTGGTCTATATAAGGTAATAATAGTCTTTGTCTCATTATCTACAAGCTTGGGCTCCTGGTTTGCACCTGCCACGTAAGCTAGGTTGTTATGTCCTAATTCTGCCTGTAATTCTTATTGTTTTAAGCTCTGCTTCTGATGCCCATCAGCCCTGGACATCAGCTGTTCCTGATCCATGCACTCTCCCATGATGTAAGAGATGACACCCAGAGGAGGTCCTTCCTGACGTCGAGGGACAAAAGGCTGAGGACTGGAAAACTTGAGATCTAAAGACCGGACTGTTGATCAACGATGGCTTTGGAGGAAAGATCTTGATCAAAAGTGGGGAATGATAAAAGTGAACTGGTACTTGGAGAAAACTGAGCCAGGACCTAGGACATCTATGGGTGGAGCTGGGCTTCCTGTTACTCTGGTCCTGACTTCCTGTTAAACTTTATGGTTCTAACTTCTTGCGGTGGGGGGATTCATAGGGGCCATATTGGACAGCTCGCGCTCTTTGGCATGTGGACAGCCAGCTGGAAGGTGTGTGTTCCTACACTGCTGTGGTGATTTTGTTTTCCCGAATAAACCCTCATTTTGGTGGACTATCTAAAAGGCTATTTTGTCCAATTAACACCTTAAATAGTGGCCACAGCTATTGTGACACTTTGGACAACCAAAGTCAAGCACACCTCACAGCTAGCGTGGCCATCTTGAAGGGGATGTGGCTGTTCCTACAGCAGAAAAAGTGTTCTCTACCCAGGGAAAGGGAAGACGTAAAACACTGCTCTGCAACAGACACAATACGTGTGCATTAAAGAGAATTCTAGGATATTTGGAAGTAGAGGGAAAAGGGAGAGGAAGCACTGGGGCCAGTAAGAGGGAGAAGCCAAAAGCAAGGGCAGGCTTGATATTTGGGAAGTTGGGCCATTGCAGGAGGTGGAGCTCAGGCCAATATTAGGGGCAGGGCAGAGGCAGAGAGTGAGGTCAATATCGGGAACTTGGCTTCTCTAGGATGGTAACTAATGGGAATCCTCAACTTTGAAAAAGTGGAGGTATTGGTGAAAGGATCTGTTGGGCCCTGCACAGGAAACCAGCCAGCCCTACTCCCAAGTCCAGCCTGTTATCCTGGGAAATCAAAGAACGAAACTCATTTGACCAAAGAAAATGATACTTCATCTGTACGCCTCCAACCTAACTCTTTTGGTGATATCACATTATAGACTTGATTTAAATTCCTCTGCACACTGCAGAAGGGGATTTTGTGATTTCCCAATGAAAAAAATGGAGACCCAGGCTCAAACAGGATTAGTCATGGTAATGTGACCTGCCTGTTTGGCTACAGCAAAATCTGGTATGTATATTAAAAACCCAGGTTCCTGAACTCCACCACAGGATCTCTGAACCTGGATGGTCCATGAATCCCAATTTTCAGTGGGTTTCTGAGTTGATACTTATGCCGATGAAGGTCTGAAAATTGTGTTTGGGATTCTTCTGTACTGAGTTATCCTGCCTCCTAGAATGTTTTGCAGTGGGCTAGTTTCTGTCATAGAGATCCTAAAACACTTGGAATTTCCTAAGCAATAAGAGCCATAAATCAAAATATTAGTTGTTTGCCTTAATTGCTCTTGTCTGCAGTTGACAAGGAATTTCTATTAAAAGATGAGTTCAGAAAATAACCAGTTAGGGAAAAAATGAAAAACAGGAGAAATTCCAGGAGTTTCAGGGTGAGCACATAGGACACGTCACATCTACATCTAGTAAAAGATAAAAGAAAAATCTTTGAGTGCTCTATCTTTCTAGCCAGAGTACTTGAAAGTACTAGTAAAGGGGGGGGGGGTCCCAGGGAACCAGGGATGGGGAAAAAATCTGGAAAGCTGAAGAGCACCCTCATTCTGTGCATGAGCTGACAAATTCGACTCACGCCCTGCTGCACGTGTGAAAAGCACACTAAGAAGCATAGTAAAATAAAACTATTGTGATGTAAATCAGCACTTAAAGGCCTAGGTGACCACTAAGTAGCTCATAAGGGACACACCCGAAGAACACAA
>NW_017732743.1:96668-102196 GCF_001890085.2 Hipposideros armiger
AGGCTGATTGTATTCTAAAACAAAAAGAAATAGCATTCTCCAGAGGATTGTAACAGGATAGATTCACAACATCATAATCAAAATGCACAGGGTACATGAATTTACTCAATTATACAAAGAACCAGGAAAATCTGACCGATTATAAAGGGAAAACATAATCACATGACAAACCTGTGATGACTGGGGCGTTAGGATCATCAAGACTTTAAAGCAGCTATAACTAATTCGTGAGGTACACATGCACACACTTGAATGGAAAGAGTTCTCAAGTTCTTAGTGGAGAAATAAACAATAGAAAAGAACCCAATGGAAATTTACAGTTGAAAAAATCCAAAAAATATATTACAGCTACTATATAGCAGAATGAAGATGCCAGAGGAAAGATGAAATTGAAGAATAACAAAATTATTTTTTACTCTAATAATTACTAAAAAGTACAATGTTTATGTGCTTTGATGATGCTCAAAAAATAAACACCTATGAGGTAAAAGGGGAAAAAATACTATCAATACAATTGAAGCAGTACCTAGTCTCCTCCCTGATCAAATCTCCCCTTGCCCCAATCCCCAAACAATAATAACAGCTTTCATAATTTTTTATCTTCGAGTTGCTTTTTATTTTTAATTGTCTATATTTGTCTTTATATGGAAAAATATAGTTATTTTGTAAATTTCTCAAATTTAAATAAAAAGTACTTAGGGTTCAGCATGAGGGAGAAATCATCAGTAATTTGAAGAGTTCTTAACAAGTAGTTAACTATTGAAAGGACTCCAAGCAATACAGAAGTAGCAAAAAAGGAGTCATTACCTCCAGAGTTGAGACAGGGAAACTAAGAAAGGGAGGAACTAAGAACTTGGAAGAGGGATTCTCTTAATCCCAAAGTCAAATTCACACTTCATTGGAGAAATGTGGCTGCCACAGGTCTGTGCAGCTTGCCAATGACAAAGTAACTCAAAAGGGAAGCAGCCTAGCAAGTCGCAGGGCTCACTGAAGGGTGCCAGCGGGGCATACTTGGTCCATAAGTTGTGGCCCACTGATGGTGGAGAAACCCTGGAGGCTCTGGGAGATGGAGCATATCATCGAGGAACACTAAGGCGAAGGCCAGTGGAACTCCAGCCTGCCAATCTGCCTGCAGCCATACTTCCAGAAAAAAGCATATCAGAACCAGAAAGAACCCCCTTTCTTTGGCCATATAATGTCCCTCCTGTACTGTATCAATAAGCCTAAGGCTGTGTCAGCTGACGCAGGAAACAGGGTCAAGGCCCAGGTATCATTAAGTGGGTTTAAGAAGGTTGTTTGGGTCTGAGAGTTGCTACATTGATACAGGTAATAACTGCTGAAGACACACTGGGTGCATTCTCATGCAACTAGCTGTGTACCTAGTTTGTGACATGCATCCCGTTGATATGGGTGGCTCTCGGCCAATTATTTCCTGTTTTTAGTGTTCTGTTGTATAAATGTTTCATAAGCTTGCACATTCAATGTAATTGGCATGACTGCCCCTTTTTGAATTTGCTTAAACATTTTCTCTGCTTGCATTTGTAATTAGACTTATTAAATATATTTCAACTGTGTCCACTATATTGGGAAGCACACGTCCCTGTGCCCTCACCTTCTCTGCAAAGGAAGGGTAAAGTATCACGTCTGTGAGTTATCGAAAGTTTCTGTAAATGCTGCCTATGCTCACATCCTTTTTGTGTTTGCATTAGTCTGATGGCAGGATGAAATTTCCTCTATCTGTCATGGTGGTAAACACCACTGGTATGGGATGCAGGGTGTGCCTCAAAGAGGCCTATATGCAGACTATTATTCCTGTCTCTACTTTGGAGGCGTAACAAGTGAGTACCTGCCTAGATAAATGGGTCTTATCTGAAACTGGGACTATCTCTATTAGTAAACATCCAAATTATTAAGTGTTATAGATGAATTGGGTCTCTCTGTGACACTGTGGTTTATAAGAAATACATATTTGGTCTTCATCCACAATTCCTGACTCACAGCTCCCCAAGCTTCTGAAATTTCATAAGTATGGAGAGCGATAAAGGTGTTTTTTGTTATGTTATTGAGATGACTTTTGGAAAGCACCTAAGGATAGGGCCTTGTTGCCTGTGGAGCCAACCATGTGATTATAGAGTTGAAACATTCAGTTCCACCCACTCCCTAACTCCAGGAGGGGAGAGGGGCTAGAAGTTGAATCAATTGCTAATGGCCTATGATCTAATCAGTCATGCCTATGTAATGAAGCCTCCATAAAAACCCACCATGGGGTTTGGAAAGCTTCCAGGTTGGTGAACACAAGGGGACTGGAGAGTGGTGCACCTGAAGAGGGCATGGAACCTTCATGCCCCTTCCCACATACTTTGTCCTATGCATCACTTCCATATGGCTGTTCCTGAGTTATATCCTTTTACAATAAACCAGTAACCTAGTAACATGTTTCTCTGAGTGCTGTGAGCCATTCTAACAAATTAATCGAATCAGAGGAGGGGGCTGTGGGAAACTGGTTTACAGCCATTACAGGTAACAACTTGGACTTGTGACTGGCATTCTGAGTTGGAGGGGGTTGTTGGAACCTCCAATTTATAGCCATTGGTGAGAAGCATGTGTTAAGTGCCTGGGCTTGTGGCTGGTACCTGAAGAGGGAGCAGTCTTGTAAGCCTGAACCCGAAACCTGTGGAATCTGATGCTATCTCCAGGTAGACAGTGTTGGAAATGAGCTGACTTCTTGGACACCCTGCTGATGTCTGAGAATTGTTTGTTGGTGTGTGAAACCTGCACACCGACACACAGACATTGGAATTGGTACCAGAATCAGTGTAGCCTCTCTCCAAAAGTATGTTTTTAAGTCCTAATATCTCAGAATGTGACTGTATTTGCAAACAGAATAGTTGCAGACGTAACTGGTTAAGATGAAGTCACACTGATATAGGGTGGGTCACTAATCCAATATTTCTGGTGTTTTTTATAAGATACCATGTAAAGACACAGGCAGAGAGGGAGAATGTGATGATGGCAGATTAGAGTCATGCAGCTACAAGCTAAGAATGCCAAAAATTGCCAGCAAGTCACCAAAAGCTGGGAGGCAAGAAAGGATTCCCCATCAGGTTTCAGAAGGAACATGGCCCTGATGACACCTTCATTTTGGACTTCTACACTCCAGAACTTTCTACTGTTTTAAGCCATTCCATTTATAGTATTCTGTTATGGAAACCCTAGGAAAAAAAACAAACAAAAAACCTATATTTTATTAAAGTTATGGGAAGCAAACCTGGCCCAGCTCCAAGTCACATATCTTATATGAGCAATGCCACCACCAAGAGTGACATTTTAATCTTTATTTCTTTGAAAATAGCAGCTGCTTCCAGTTTTTCAGAAATTCATTGGGAGAAGAGCTGTGATTACTCATCACTCTTAAATCTCAATATTTAAAAATTTTTTTTCCAGTGACAACCGGAAGACAATTTGTTTTTAAAAATTTGTTATTTCAAAGGACTGAAAAGAACTCCAATTCTATTTGCATATACCAGTAAACAGTAAAACAAAAATATAAATGGTGTTAAGTTGCAGTCTTGTTTAATCTTAAGCCTAATTACTTCCCTTGCAACTTATATGATATGCAAAAATTTACAATGTTGGCATTTTTTTGGTGGATACTACACATACAAACTGGAACAAGAATTTCATGGTACACAAAATTCATTATCTTATTAAATCTGAAAATGATTAATTGCATGTTCTACAAAAATATTCAGACACAAAGCAAATACACACATCTGGGACCTTTCTTAATTTACTGCTTTGACTATGCAATATATTCAAACATGAAACCAAGTGTCATTTGGCATGCTAAAGTTGTCTGCTCTTCATACATGACTACTGTGTACATTTTCTATAAATAGGTGTTAATTGGACAAGATCAGAATTTTTATTATAGAGTTGTTTATATGTAAACAACTTTTCCCACCATCATTACACTATGCTAATTCTTAATAAGTATTATCTGGTGCACAGTAAGTTTTGACTTCAGGCCAGAGGCATCCCTTTTTACAAATCTTCAGTCATCTGTATTCTTTAGTATGAAAACTCATTTGTATGAAAGGTACTCCACGATTTACAACATTTGTGAGAGTTTTCCTCAGTGAAAATTGAATATTTTATGATAACAGGTCAAGAACATTTGTTACACTCACCAGGTTTCACTTCTGTGTGATGTATAATGGAATTTCTCAAGAAATGATTTTGACTTTTCAACTCATTCATATTGCCTTTCTCTAATGAAAAATGAGACTATGTTGGTGGCAAGTAATCTTCCTATATTCACTGCATTTAAGAGATTTCTCTCCTCTAAGTTTTCTGAAATTTACAAAGGCTAAAATTAATATATCCTAAAATTAAAAGTATCCTACCTTTCACCACATTCATAGGCTGTCTCTTGTGTGAATTCTCTTATATTCAGTGAGATTTGACATCTCACTAAAGTCTTTGCAGCACTCACTGTGTTTCTGAGATTTCTTTCCTGTATGAATTTCTTCATGTGAAGTGAGAAAGAACTTGACAGAGAAAGTTTTCCCACATTCACTACACTGATAAGGTTTCTGTCCTGCATGACTTCTCTGATGGACGCTGAGGTATGATTTTTCAAAAAAGGATTTCCCACATTGAGTGCATTGATATGGTTTCTCTCCTGAGTGACGTCTCTGATGTCTAATGAGCTGTGACTTCTGGTTAAAGATTTGACCACATGGAATGCGTCCATAGGGTTTCTCTCCAGTATGGCAGCGTTGGTGGATAATAAGATGGCTTTTCTGGTGGAAAGCTTTTCCACACTCATTGCACCCATGGGGTTTCTCTGCTGTGTGAACCAACTGATGTCTACTGAGCATTGCCATGCTGCTGAAGGCTTTTTGGCATTCAAGACAGACAAAGGGTCTTTCTCCTGTATGTGTGCTCTGATGGACAATGAGCATTGCCTTTCATATGAAAGCTTTTCCACACTCATTGCATTCATTGGGTTTCTCTCCTGTGTGAGTTCTTTGGTGGACAATGAGATGTGACTTATCTATAAATGCTTTTCCACATTCACTGCATGCATAAGGCTTCTCTCCTGTATGAATTCTCTGATGTGTTATAAGGGATGATTTTTTATTAAAGGCTTTCCTACATTCCCTGCATTCATAAGGTTTCTCTCCTGTATGAGTTCTATGAACAATAAGCTGTGAGTTGTCTATAAAAGCTTTTCCACATTCACTGCATTCATATGGCTTATCTCCTGTGTGAATTCTCTGATGTGTTATAAAGTGTGACTTTTTATTAAAGGCTTTCCCGCGTTCCTTGCATTCATAAGGTTTTCTTCCTGTATGATTGCTCTGATGTACAATGAGTTGTGATGCATGTACAAAATCTTTTCCACAGTCAATGCATTCATAAGGTTTCTCTCTTATATAAATTCTCTGATGTGTTATGAGGTGGGAGATTTTTGGGTTTTAAAAAAATTTTTTTTAATTGGGGAATTGGGAGGATGGGAACAG
>NW_017732743.1:102303-111153 GCF_001890085.2 Hipposideros armiger
TACGCCGTCGCCGGCGACTCCCTGCAGCCCAGCTCCAGGTTGAGCTGTTGTTCAGCATCTTAGCTGTGGAGGGCACTGTCACTGGCCCTCATATGTGGGATCCGAACCAGGGCCCTCTGGCATCCCAAGCCAGTTCTTAACCATCGTGCCACTCGGCCGGCCCGAGGTGGGAGTTTTTATTGAAGGCTTTCCCACATTCCCTGCATTTATAGGATTTTTCTCCTGTATGAATTCGCTGGTGAACAACAAGCTGAGACTTGCTACAGAAGGCCTTCCCACATTCTCTACATCCATAGGGTTTATCTCCTATATGACTTGTTTGATAGATAATCAGGTTTGACTTCTGCATAAAACCTTTCCCACAATCACTACATTCAAATGGTTTCACTCCTGTGTACGTTTTGTAATGTAATCTCACCTTTGTCTTCTCCCTGTAAGCTTTTCCACATTCTTTGCATTCATAGGGTTTCTCTCCTGTATGAGTCCTATGATGCAGAATGAGATGATACTTTGTTCTGAAGGATTTCTGACACTCGATACATCTAAATGGTTTCTCTCCTGTATGAATTCTCTGATGCAAAGTGAGATGACATTTTGTACTGAAACCTTTCTGACATTCACTGCATCTGTATGGCTTCTCTCCTGTATGAGTTCTCTGGTGTACTATGAGCTTTGAGTTATTCCTCAAGGATTTTGGACATTCACTACATTCATCAGGTTTCCCTTCTGTGTGAATTCTTTGATGCCTT
This sequence comes from Hipposideros armiger, assembly GCF_001890085.2. Classification (NCBI taxonomy): domain Eukaryota; kingdom Metazoa; phylum Chordata; class Mammalia; order Chiroptera; family Hipposideridae; genus Hipposideros; species Hipposideros armiger. The sequence continues at coordinate 103,053 of NW_017732743.1, forward strand.
TTAGGGTTTGTCACCAGGCTGAAAGCCTTTACACATAAATTATGTTCATAGTACTGGGCTTCAGCGTGGGAGGTTTCATATAGAGCATGGAAAAAATTATTTCCCAGGACCCTTTGAGTCATCAGAGTTCATTTCTGCATAGTTTTTACTCTGCAAATTTGAATCTGAATTTTGTTTCAAACTTACTCCTCTTGAAACACATTTATGGTGTTTTTCTATAAATGGAACAATTTTTTTGCTGAGAGAAAATACTTTTCCCAATGCATTATTTTCATGATTTCTCCACAGGTTCAGCCTTCTCAATATCTTCCTGATGCATATCATAAACTTGCCATATTACTTCTAGGGGGGAAAAATCAATGAATCCTACCACTATCATGAAATGGAGAGGGATGGCATCTCAAGTCAATATTAAAAAAGAATGAAGAAAGTGATACAGCAGGTGCATAATATATGTCTGAGGCATCCAATAAAAACAACAGTAATAGGTAACGAACTGCAGGACATGAGTGTCATCAAACTTTGGAACAAATCTGTGAATATTTGAAAGCATAATATAAGAGACTGGTTGTGTCTAAAAGCTGCAACAGAAGAACAATTAAGCAAAAAAGGAACGACCAAATGAAATAGGTAAAGATCTGATTCAGCGTAGATAAAGGGGGGCACATCTCTTCAGTGGCTAGCAAAAAAGAGTCATATAAGGAAGGGTGGTTAAGAGAAGCATGCAACATCCATAAAAAAGACCTCTTTCCACTTATTTTAAGTCACCTCTAAAGGTTCAGAGACTATTAAAAAAATAGTAAAATAACAAAGGTCCCACACCAACTGTTCCTTTGCTTCCACTAAGTCTCATCACATTGGTTTCACTCACCTGGACTAAAATTCCCTTGGAAATTCCCTCTTTACTGTTCCTAGTTCTACTTTCTCCAAGTGGACCACTGCTTCTGGCTTGGTAGCTTGATAACCTGTCAAGGGGTAATCACAGAGAACCTGAGCAGTATTCGGGCTTGTGAGGAAAAGTTCTGTTTCAGGGATTGTGTCACGTCCTGCGTGGCAAGGGCAAATGGGACTCAAGAGGGGCGACGCAGATTGAATAAGAACAAGAGACAGAAGTAAGATAAGAGCGAGACAAAGGGACTCAGCCTAAGAAAGACTGAGCCCCGAATCGGGTCAGCGCATGGCTTTTATTGAGAATCTTCAAAGAAGCAAACTTCAGAACTGTGAATCATTAACCGTGTATATGTGGGTGCCTTAAGGCTTGTTCCCATTACCTGACCCCTTTGTACTCCAACAAATGCTATGCCTTCATGCATCACTGCACAGCCCCAGGACACTGTTACATGTCCTCCCAGGGGAGACAACTGATATCATTCCATCAGGTCTCAGTTTTCCGAGACGCGCCCCCCCCCCAGAGAGCTTTACAGATATCATTCCATCTGGCCTCAGTTTTCCGAGACACTCTCTCGACTACAGGGTATGAGGCTAATCCAGAGGGGGTGGTCGTGGGATTGGCTGTAAGGCAACAGGATTGTATAGTTTAAATCTCAGCAAAATAGAAACTTTTCATTTGGAAAATGAAAAGTAAGTCCAGTCACCGCCTGATCATAAAGAAAATAAATTCTATCATCTGTACAATCCAACTCCAAAATCATTAAGGATATCAGAATACCCATAATCTGTAGCAATGGAAAAAATACAGGCAATTAATGGGCTTATGCTGAGGTATGAAGGAAAGTTGTCTTTAACCAATGACATTAGGTTGCTATAAATTTCCAGCATCACATCCTGGTAGAGGTTCTTCTGAACAGTGTCTAGTAGCTGCCACTCTTCCCAGGTGAAATCCACAGCCACATCTTTGAATGACAATAAGCCCTGCTATAACATAATCCGTTTTAGTCTGGAGTTAATATAATGAAATAAAATAATTATAGGATATTCTGATTATTTATACTATGGAAATTTATAAATCAATATTTTTCTGTATCTAGTTTTGATTTATACTTTTTGGCAAATTCATTAAAACTATCCTCTCTCTGTGTATTCTTCATTCACGTCTTCACTCATTCATTCATCCAATGTAAAATGTTATTAAAATGTTAAACTACCTAAAACCCACCTGCAATCCACCACAGAAGTATTGGATGATACCTACTATGCATTTTGAAAAAAAAAAAAAAAAGGAAAAAGCATCGTCCTACATAAAATAGTTTCTGATCTACTTGAGTTCAAGGAACTGCAAACAGTTCAGTGAGAAAGAAGAAGAGGCTGAAGAGAACAGATGCCCAGGTGACAGGCAGGTACAGGTCTCACAGCAAGTGTACACATTTCCTGCAGACAATTGGTAGCCACTATGGTGTTTTTCATATACAAAAGTATGTTATGCTCAGAACTGCCTTTTAGGAATTGTCTATGACTTTTAGAAATATGATTGTATCATATTAAATTATGAAACAAAAGCAAACAGAGCTCTTAATATGTGCTATGTATTATTCTAAACATTTTACATATATTAACAATGATCTGCGCAATAACCTTTATGTAAGCACTATTATCTTCTTTTTACAGGTAAAAAGAGATTTTAAAAGTTTTCTAGCTGTGCCTTTTATATCTCCCACATTTCCTTAAGATGATTGTTCACTGGGTTCATAATCTCAACAACAACAACAAAAACAAAAAAACAAAAAAACCAGAAGAGGAAGACCCATCAAAGACATTTCTTCACAGTTAATGTCCAGGAAATATTATATTTACAGATCTCAACGAATTCATGGGCTTCCTCCTTACATACAAAATAAATCTTGTAACGTGTCTATGTTTTTTATGGTTTCCAGTATTACCATAGAAACATTTGTAACTCAGTTCTGGATCCTGCTGCATAATGGCAATGTCCTAATGATTAGCACCTTGCAGGACCCTATGACACGCAGACAAATCTCCCTTCCTGATGACTGCTCTGAATCATTTATTCTGTCTCTCAGTCTAAGAACATCCCTTCTAGCCACAATGTGTGTGTGTATATACATATATGTACACATACATACACACACATATGTATATATACTGGGGGTGCCAAAAAAAGTACACATTTTTAAGAGATGTTATCTATGTACTACTTTTCGAAGTTGAATTCAATTATGGTAGCAACATGTAGTATGACGTTCGCTCAAAATATGGCATTCATCAAATGAATGCTAGTGTCGTCATTCATTGCATTACAATTTTAACACAGTTTTTTTACTTTCTTAAAATGTATACATCTTTTGGCACCTTCTGTATATATATATATATATTTATCTTTGTATATGTTTTTATAAACTTCCAAAAATCTACTGGATAATGAACTGGGAAACAGCTCACCTGGGACTTGGTCATTTTCAGCAGCTTTCAGGAAATGGCCACCACTTTTAGTATCTGTCCTAAAATCCTGATAATGATGTCTCATCAAGGGTGTCCTCAACAAGGATTCATTTCTGGACTTGAGATCTCGTTTTCTTTCCTTTACAGGTGCTGCCTCATGTAGAAGCCAACATCTACAGATTTAAGAAAAGACTGTGGCATGAAAATAATAATAAAAACAAGTTCCTATACATGCAAAAAACTGTTTTAAGCATGTTCTTTTCACACTTAACCCTTACAATGACTCTTTGAATTACACACTATAATTATTCCATTTCAAAGAAAACTAAGAAAGGAAAGGCCAAGCACCTAGCTAAAAGCCACACAACTAGTAACTCATGGAACAAGGATAAAACACGAACCTTCATAATCAATAAATCCTCTGATTCCAGGGAGAATTACCAGAATTATCCTTCATATTAACAAGCTTTTAAAAAATGGGGAAAATATCTAGAACAACTATTTTGAGACACAGAAATCAAGAAAGAGGAAAAACAAAAAAGGCAAGACCCTTTGTGTGCTGCAGCTCACTGAATGGAGATACTTTCCAGGCGACAGCACAGGAAGGAGCCCAAGAAGAGTCTGGCAGTGTTGCTGAGTAAATGACACAGAATTCAAAGTTTAAGGAAGCAAAGGTGGCAAGTTTGCCAGGCAGGTGGGGGAGAGGGGAGAGAGAGACAGCACTCACTCTATAATTGTGCAGAGGGTTCCATTGAGTCTCTGGGTAATAGCTGATGAACTGTGAGGAAAATACCAAGTCCACTGGAAAGGAGCAGGTGGAAAAATTCATGAAGACCAGGAATTGCCTGTGTTCCCACTGGCCAGGATGGAAAAGACCTTCTAATATGCAGGGACTTCAAATAGAGTTCTCAGCAGAGTACTGCCTCAGTAACAGAGACAATGTAATCCTAGACTAAAGACTGTTTTGGCCCCACCTAACACAGCTAAAAGAAAGCCTCCAAAAAATCAAAATGTTTCAAAGCAACTTATCTACAGCCCAGAGCAAATCCCAAAATTAGTTAAAAGAATAAAAGAAAATGCTGCAATATAAAACTGTCAATATTTGACATCCAACAAAAAATTACCAGACATGCAAACAAGCAAAAGAACTGAAGAAAAGATCTGGATTTCAAGGACAATATGAGAAAGGACATGATAGACCAACCTCATCTATGAACTTAGCTATAAAAACCCTAAATAAAATATTAGGAAACTATGTCCACTAGATATATAAAGAGAGTTATACAATGTGCAGTAGACTTTATTTTAGGAATACAAGGACAGTGTAATAAGAACCATGTAATTATCTCAACAGATGAAGAAAAGACAAGTAATAAAATAACATAGCCACTTACAATTTTAAAAAGTCTTACTAAACTAGAAATAGACAAGAACTTTGTTAACTTGTTAAAGAGTGTTTACAAAAAAAAAATCCCCAGTATTTCTTTAAACCTAGGAACATGAAAATGATAACCACTCTCAAAACCTTTACCCAAAAATGTACCACAGATCAAACCCTGAGCAGTAAAATGGGAAAAACAAACTGAAGGAATGAAAATTGGGTAAGAATAAACAAAACTGTCATTATGCAACTGTTTTAAGATCAATATAAACATTAACTGCAATTTCATATTCGAACACCATAAAGATTTAAAAGAAAAAAACACTTTACCAACAAAATAAGTACCTAGGGGGAGGAGGAATGTACAAAACTATAATTTTATTATAACAAAAGGATACAAATCATAACCAGTCAAATGGAAGGACACAATACAGTGAGGTCTGGGGGTGGGGGTCCCAAACCAGAAGTTTCCACTGCTTTCCTCTTAGACTCAGGACACATTACTCATCTAGCATATCTGTCTGTAACAATATGCAGAGTATTGTCAACCACAGAAGCTCACTGAGCTTCAGTGTCTATAGTTTTTATTGGTTTCATGAAATAAGCATGATTAAACAATCATTAGCCATGTGACTCATCCTCCAGCAACCCTACCCTCCTGGAGGTTGAGCTGGTAGTACCTGGCTCAAAGCCCCAACGCTCTAATCACATGGTTGGTCTTTATGGCATAAGCAGCCCCATCCTGGGTGATCTCACTAGCAAAAACTATCTAGGGACCCACCATGAGTCACCTCATTAGTACAAAATACCAGGGCCCACGATAAATAACACAGACACTTCTTTCACTCAGGATATTCCAACAATTTAGAGGCTACCTCCCAAGGAATTGGGGCCAAAGGCCAGCCAATAGTTTAGTACAAAGCAATTAACAAAAGACTACCATTGTGAATATATCACTACTTTCTAAATATGAGTAAAGAAAAGACAAATTTTTCAGGTTTAAAATTGGCAAAGGAACATATAAAAAGGTGATCAGGACTGGCCAAGTGGCACGTTGGTTCAGAGCTGGCTTGGGACACCAGCTCTGAGCAGCAGGGCCCCGGTTTGGATCCCACATGAAGACCAGAGACACTGCGCCCTCTACAGCTAAGATGGTGAACAACAGCTCAACCTGGAGCTGAGCTGCCATGAATCGCCTGTGACAGTGTAGGCTGTACTGGAGCTGCAGTGGGCTCCCGTAAGTGGCTGGCAGCCGGCATGAGCTGCCAAGAGCCACTGTGAGAAGCCTGCGAGCGACTGCCTCACCTGGGAAGAGCACAAAGATAATACCAACATGGGCCAGTGAAGCGATGTCCTCCACAACTAGACTGAAAAACAAAAGGACAGCAACTTGTCTGTTCCCCTTCCCCAATTCCCCAACACTGTTCCCTTCCCCCAATTCCCCAATAAAATATTTAAAAATAAATAAATAAATAAATAAATAAATAAATAAATAAAACGATGATCAACCATGTCGGTAATGAGAACAGTGTAAAAAAAAAACCACAATGGGATACCTTTTATCCCCAAAAGATGATCAACAAGCAAAAATGAAAATACTAAATGTTGGAAAGACTATGGATCAAGAGGCACTTTTACACTTTGCTGATGAGTAAGGTAGTACAAAGGCAATTTGTCTTTTCCTTCTAGATAAATTCAACTACTTTATATCAGAAATTCCACTTCTTAGTATACACCCTAGCCTAGACAAATTCTCACATCGATCGGGAGACATATGTTTAGAACTTCACTACTGGTAGTAGACAAAACAATGCAAATGTCCAACAGCAGAAGAATGCATGTGTGAGTTATGTGGTATTTATGTAATGGAATTCTTTTTAATGAACCAAACCTACATGCAACATGGATGAATCACCGGCATGTAATGAGTAAAGAAAAGCACCAGAAGATATCATTATACTTATTATAAAACTTACAAACAAGAAAAACTACGGGGCCGGCCGAGTGGCTCAGTTAGTTAAAAGTTGGTTTGGGAGTGCAAGCTCTGAGCAGCAGGGCTGCCAGTTCGGTTTCCACATTGGCCAGTGACGCTGCACCCTCTACAGCTAAGATTGTGAACAACAGCTTGAAGTGCAGCTGGGCTTCTGTGAGGGCCGGCGACAGCATAGGCTGCAGTGGGCTGCTGTGAGCTACTGTGAGTGGCCGGCAGCCAACGTGAGCAACTGGCAGCTGGTGAGAGCTGCAACGAGCTGCCATGAGCCGCCATCCAATGGCCAGTGACCAATCTGCCTCAGTCAGGAAGAGCACAATGATCATAATACCAACCTGGGCCAGTGAAGCGGCATCCTACACAACTAGACTGAAGAACAAAAGGACAGCAACATGTCTGTTCTCCTTCCCTGATTCCCCAATGCTGTTCCCCTCCTCCTATTCCCCAATTTAAAAAAAGAAAAGAAAAACTAAAGAGTGTTCTCTTACGGTATCCACACATATGTGATAAAATAAAAGTCAAGGGAATAATACATACTAATTTGTGAATAGTTGTTCCAAACTTTGGGACAGTAGGTGGAGGAGGGGTTAGGAACATGGAACAAGGATGGAGGACTCTTCCATTTTAAAATACTCAAACATGACCTCTTATTAAACAAAATTATAAAGAAAAGCCAAGGCTAACGATGGAAAAAAACATGGCACACTGTGGAAACATTATATATAAAACATTATCGGGAAAGTTTGGTAAAGCTAAATCAGAAGACTTTGAAATGTGCATTTAATCTGACTTTTCTAAATTAAAAAAAGAAAAATATCCACAATATATAATTCAGTTTAGAAATACATTTCAGAACATAACAGATAATGTCTAGATAGTAAATTGAAGGTGGTTTTTGTTCTCTGCTTTTTATTGACGATAAGCACACAATATTTGATTTAAAAATTAGAGATCTCCAGGGCCAGCCGAGTGGCTCAATTGGTTAAGAGTTCGCTCAAGAGTGTGAGCTCTGCAGAGCAACAGCGGTTCCATGCCTGGCCTGAGCTGAGCTGCCAACATCAGGTGGCAGGATGGCTCAGCTAAAAAAAAAGAAAAAGAAAAATTAGAGATCTCTATTTAATATCAAACAGAAACTCATAGATGATATGTAATATAATATAAATAAGTTAATAGAATTGTTTTATTTTTATTTATTTATTTTTAAAGATTTTAATTGGGGAATTGGGGGGATGGGAACAGTGCTGGGGAATTGGGGGAAGGGGAACAGACAAGTTGCCATCGTTTTGTTCTTCAGTCTAGTTGTGGAGGACGTTGCTTCACTGGCCCAAGTTGGCACCATCATTGCGCTCTTCCCAGGCGAGGCAGATCAGTCG
>NW_017732743.1:112733-116806 GCF_001890085.2 Hipposideros armiger
AAATGGTTTCTTCCTCAGCCTACTTCCCTAAATACTGAAGCCCAAAACGCCCCAACAACTATGAAGTTGCCTTAAACAGCCACCACGTCCTCCACACCCCCCCGCTCCCGGCAACGAGTACCCACCACAAACTACATCTTACGTCACGGAATTCTCACGGCGCCAGATTCTTAAAGCCTCTAGCAGAAATCTAACGTGACTTCAAATGCGAATCGTGACCTTATTAGGGAAGCCATACTTCGATACGCCATTTCCACTTTCGCTACCTCTGTTTGGCTGATCCGCTTCTCGGGCTATTGCGCAAACTCAATAACACTTTGAAAGTGAGCGATATGGCCGCGCCTTTTCCGTTCCATTCTGTTGGGTGCCGCCATCTTCGATCGTGTGCCGCCATCTTGGATTCGCGCACAATGGAGAGCGAGGTGGCCAATCTAGGTTACCGCATTCTGCCGACGCGGCTGAAACACTTCAAGCTCAAACGATCTTTTCTTTTCAAGACTTCTCATCTCTGGTTCTTCCACTTTCACGTTGACTGTCAGCACCATCGAGCATGCTTAGTAGCAGTTCAGGACCCTCGCCCAAAATCTTTAATCACAGGACAGGCCTACACTGACGCCCACACCTTCTCATAGTCCTTGTGAAACCGCAGGAAAGACGCAGCCATATTGGAAACGTTTGGGTCCGTACAATAAAGAACGGGCTTGAGGCAGATCATGGGGGAGCTTTCCAGCGAGCATGCCAGTAACTTGTTTGAGAAAATGGGGATTAGGAGACTAGAACTGAATCTGGAGGAACAGAGGAAGTAGGAAGAGAGTGCCCTGGATGTGTGCCTCTGATGAGAATCAGTGGGGTTAAAGACGGGGGCAAAAATGCTTGTGGAGTAGACAATGGCAGCCACAATCCCCAAGAGAAATGTATTTGTGTCTCTAGTACAAGATAAACTTAGATACATCAAAGAAGGATCTTGTGTATCCTGAATAGTCACAATCTGTCTGCTCATTCGTTTCTGAGAGTACTGTGATACAAGGGTCGGCTTTCACCCTTCAACATAGATAATTATTCTGGCAGCAATATTTAAAGACAATCTCTTCTCCGCAGCTTGGTAGTGCCATTTTTTATCATAAATCAAGTGTCCTTATCAGTATGGCTCTGATCTAAAGCATTGTTGGGTTCCATTGATCTGTTGTTTGTCCCTAGGCCAATACTACTATTTAAGCGATGGCAGCTTCCTGTCTTAAAATCTAATCAAGTAAGGCCTCCTATCATATCCTTTTCCTACAAGAGTGGCTTTGTTCTCTTGGCCTTCTATATTTTCAAATAAAATTTTAACTTACCTTGTCAGCTTCCACACCCCCCAAAAAAGTGGCTGGAATTTGTATTGTGACTGCATTGAAGCTATAAATCATTTTGAGTAATGACATCTTGACAATATGAAGTTTTCAAATTCATAAACACTGTATCACTCCATTTATTTAGATCTTATTTAATGTGTCTGAATAAAGTTGATGTTTCTTATAGCAGTCTTGTACATTATTTATTAGATTAATTTCATGATACTTGACATTTTTAATGCTCTTGTAAATGGTATTTTATAATTCCATTGTTTCACTCTTTGTTGGTGGTAGAAATACAATTGACACATATCGACATTATATCAAGCAAACTGGATAAACTTATTAATTCTAATAATTTTGTTTACTGTATTGTAAATTTTTAAAACTTTCTATTTTTCCACTGCTGCAACATCCCCACAAACAAGCTATAAGTACACTGACCAGTCAAGTAGGTACACCAGTTTAATAAGGCTGGCCCTTGCCACAAGTTCCTTTGGTGAAAAAAAACGTTATCATACTTTCCTTTAGTTCTTTAAAGATGGCGTATTTTACTTCCTTAACATACTCATAATAGCTGATTTCAAGTCTTTGTGTAGAAAGGCTGACATATGAGAACCCTAAAGGACAGTTTCTATGAACTGCTTTTTTCTGCATATGAACCAAACTCCTCTGATTCTTTCTGTATCACAACTTTTTGTTGAGGCTAGATATTTTAGATAATATAATGTTTCAACTTGGGATATCAGATTCCCCCTCTCCTCAGGATTTGTTGCTGTTGCAGTTTGTTTAGTGACATTCTGGACTAAATCTGTGAAGTCTGTTTTCCCTGTAGTGTGTGGTCACTGAAATCTCTGCTTGGTTAGCTAATTATTGATCAGAAATTTTCTTAGTCACCTTGAGTCAGTAAGTCTTCTACCCTTTCTCAAGTGTACTTTATGTGTGTTGAGGTCATATTTCAATGCTCAGGAACTTTACAAGTCTGCATTAGTCTTCCCCTTTTGCTGCAGGAATTCAGAGTCACCAAAAGGTGAATTATTGGTACCCTTCAGGTCTTCCCAGGGCATGTAAACATTCCTGTGTATGTGCGTGGCCTTCTTGATCCTCAGGAATATGTGTTAAATAGCTCCTTGAGAACATCTTCTTCAGATAATCCTTTCAAAAATTTTGGCTGGGCTATTGTTCAAACCAAGTCACACTGCAGCCTTAGGCTGCTACAGAATTAAAAAATTGAAACCAGGGCCGGCCGAGTGGCCCAGTTGGTTAAAAGCACGAGCTCTGAGCAACAGGGTCGCTGATTTCATTCCCACATGGACCGGAGAGCTGCAGACTGAGCTGAGCTGCCGCTAAGCTGCCAACAGGTGGCAAGATGGCTCAGCTGGTGAGAGCGTGTGCTCTTGACAAGAAGGTTGCTGGTTTGACTCCCGCATGGGATGGTGGGCTGTGCCCCCCATAACTAAGATTGAACACGGCACTTTGAGCTGAGCAGCTGCAAGCTGCCAACAGGCAGCCAAATGGCGACTGGACTTGGAGCTGAGCTAGCTGTGCCCTCCACAACTAAGACTGAAGGACAACAACTTGGCTGTTCCCCTCCCCCAATTCCCCAACACTGTTCCCCTTCCCCAATTCTTTAAACCTTTAAAAAATCTTTTTTAAAAATCTTTAAAAAAAATTGAAACCGATTGTTTTTGACAAATGGTTTTCAGGGCTACTATAGTTGTGAGACTGCCATTTTTCTATTGCTAGTTGAGAGCTGGGGAGAAGGGGGTGGGAGTAAACAAAGTGAAAACTCCATATAGCCCACAGTTTTTACTGAGATTCAAACATTTTTTATGACTAAATGCTTTTCATTAGTTTCTGGAATGGTAATAAAAAAAGTTGACTTTGATAAGTTTGCCAGTATTTGTTACTTTCACGGAAGAGTGGATTTACAGAAGCCCTCAATCTGCTATTTTGGAAGTCCTGCCTCATCACCCCATTTACTTTGGCACAATAATCTAATATGATACAATCTATAAATTTTACAGGTAAATACCCTAAGTCTAGAGTGATGAAGCTACTTTCCATGGGTTATAGTTATTGGCACACAAAGTCATTAATTGTTTATCAATACACAATGCTGCATCCAATTTAATAATTACCCTAATAAACCATTAAAAATTCTGATATGTCCCAACATTATCTCTGATCAACTTCAATTTCATGCTTCCATCAAACATTTCAAAGGAGAAAATCACAAAGCATCGAGACACTGCTAACACTTATGCCATATTGAGTTTATTTGATTGTCTGCTTTCTGAGTGAAGCTGAAAACCTCTACATGTTTAAGTCAATGTCATATAAATCTTTTCATCATCAGTATTTTGACTTGTATGTCAGTCATGTTCTAGACATCAATATATCTTTGCTGAATCAGCGAATAACTAGACACTTTAAAGAAAAAGCAAACTTGTGAATGGGACCACTAGTAATTTGGGATGTTTTCCCATCATTTAAGAGCAGAATCTTGGTGCTTAGGGATCTCGAAGCAACAATATCAGGGGACTGAGGGTGGGATAACATGCTGTCAGGAAGGTGGTAGTGTGCGGCAGCCTGTTGCCTGACAGCCGAATTCTATGAACACGTCCCCCCGCATTTAGCCTCTAATCCCATTAGCTATGAGAAAAGCCTCGGTATGACCAGAGGCAGTAATCTCTCTGAGGGAGTGCCTCGGTATGACCAGAGGCCGATAAGACTCCCTCT